>NC_142613.1:300000-495000 GCF_059453375.1 Lepisosteus platostomus
TTTTTGTCCAGTTTTCTCCATTTGCACCCAAGAGCTAGCTGATCCCAGAATCTCATCCTACCTGTCACACTCACACATAATCAGTCACCTAATTCTGACAAACGCCGACGTATTCCTACGACCTTAGCCAGTCAGACACCAGCCCGAGCCAATTCCCGAAAACGACAGCGCACGATCGAATCACCCTATCATGTCTCTCGCTCCTCACCATACCTTCGATTTAAACCTCCTCAACCATCACTTCACTACTTGGTATTGAACAGTCTGCTGTTTTCCTGAGCTCATCACCCTCTAAACCTTTTGCGAACCCTCTCTTCAGCCTCCTGGATTTCGACACTGCCTGCCGACTCATCTTTCTCTATTGGATATGTTCGCTACCCGACCTGCAAAGGTCTTTATACCACTCATGACACTACCTTCCTTGAAAGACAGTTTCTTTCATTGGTTTGTCATGGGCGACACCATGCCTTTTCAGTGTGTACCATCCCTGCAGCCTGCGTGGTGTAGTAAGAGATTACTCAAGAGATGGTCTTCTGTCCCAGGACAGACATACAGACTCAGCAGGACACTCATATTTACAACACCTGAGTCTTACCCTCAGAGTCTTCCCTCTGCGAGCTCTTCTCCGGCTCTGCGAGGTTCTGGAGTGTCCCTGCAGGCTCTGCCCTGACCTGCTGCGCACTTTCAGTGTAACACTTCTGCACTCACATCGGGAAAGACCTTCCAAGCCTTTTTATTACACTGCGAAAGCTCCAAAGCTGAAGGGGTTTTGATGCTAAAAGCCTCTTCTTCGTGACTTGCTTTAGTTACAGTCTCAAGGAGACCAGCAACAGTCATGGTTGTAGGGAGCAAGAGTGCAATTAAACGGGTTGAGGAGAGAGTGGAGAAGTACAGCCCGGGTCTGCTGTCTCACTCTTATTCCTGCTGGAGTGGTGCAGCACCAGCTGTGCTTGGGAGAACAGCAGATGTTATTCCTAAGCCTTTATCAAAAGTCTTCCAGCCGTCTCACCCTGACAATACGAAATAATTGGAAAACTGGCAGAGATTCCCCATCCGTGGAAAGGGTGACACAACTGAAACTGGTAATAATAAACCAGTAGGTCATAAAATAGAGAAGACTAAATGAAGACCTGTTTGAAGTATCCAAAATCATCAAAGGTGCTGAACCATTGACTTTGAATTAAACACAAAGCAGAGGACACCACTGAAAACTGCATGGAAGTGTATTTAAAAACCAGGAAAAGGAGATATTTTCTTACATTAAGGTTTGTGACAGTCTGGAACCAGGCACCAGGCCATGCTGTTTAAGACCTCTTGTCTTCTTTCAATAAATGGCTGGATGAGATTCATGGATCAATTAGCTAGTAGCAGCCAAAAGAACTGGAGGGGTCTTATGGGTTCTTGTTTGAAACCTCTCTGATGTGGTTGTGATTGCGGTTCACAGCAGAGCCTGAGGAACCTTCACGAGACACCTCTGACAGACATGACAGGCATCACATCACGTGCAGCACCAAGTAGCATCAGTGTGTTTAGCCGCTCCAGAAAATGAAGCACATAATAGGAATCAAAAGGATGTTGCCATGGCAGCCGAGCGTTGCCATGGTTTTGTTTGGGGTAACAGTAGCACATCTTACTCTCCATCTGTCAAGCAAGGAGTTGAGGTCAAAAGCACTGTGGTATCCTGTGTACACGGCGAGCCTCGATCATTTGTTCCCTCGCTCACTGCACACCAAGAAGCGACAGACACACCGTACTCCAGAATCATTACAATATCCTCCTAGTTTCTTCATTTCTTATGAAGAATGTATTACATTTGAAGCATATTTGAAACACAATATGAAATTGAATACATACTGTACTGTAGAGCAAAATGATTCACCTCTTTTACATATAAGATAATAGGAACAATTGTTAGAACTAACTAGCGGATCCCTTAAATGGAAATAATGTCCTAGGATATAGTCAATATGAATTTAGAAAAGGTAGGTGTTATCTAACCCAATTATTGAGTTTCTCTCCATAGAGCATGAGACTCGTAATCTCACAGTAGTGGGTTCTCTTCTATACTGGGCAGCATGCAGTATGGGGTGGTGTTGGTGGCAGAGGATCACTTTTTGTGTGTGACAACAACATTCTGAATGTTAAAAAAACAAAAGAAATAGTTTTTGATCCCAGAGCAGTTGGTGATCACATGCATGTAGTAATCCACAATGAATTTATCACCCACGTTGATTCATATTAGTACTTAGGTGTAAGTACTAATAGACAGTAACCTGTGCTGGACTACTGTGCTGGACTACTCGTGTTGAGAGTGTTTGCTCCAAAGTTCAGCAGGGCTTATATTTCCTGCGAAGACTAAGAGTGTTTGGGGTTCGACGGGAAATAATGCTACTATTTTACCGTGCTGTAATCGAGAGCATTATCAGATATGGTATTACAGTGCTGTTTGGTCATCTATCAGTTCATTTAAAATTGCAAATTACCGCCTCTTCCAGACGGATTTGAAGGTCATGGGAGTGAAACAGTACCCCTCCCTGCAGACAACCTGTGAAAAATCCCTGATCAAATAGGCAGGAAAAATGATATCACATGATTCCCACATCCTCAACTCTGAATATCAACTTCTTCCTTCTGGCAAATGTTTCGGGGTTCCTAAATGTGTGTCAAACAGATACAGACATTCCTGTGTTCCACTATCCATTAAAGCTGTCAAAGCAAATGTCAAGGATAAACACAATTTTGACTCTTTCAACCCTCTTGAGTGCGATATGTTTTGTGATGTGTTATAAATGTTACATGTTGTTATGTGTTATACTGTACATGAGCAATAGAGTGATGTGCAATGTTTTTCTTTTCTTCTTTTTTTTGGTTACATTCTATTTAAATGTACAGGAGTGCTGGGTGTCCATAAAAAATTTCCCTCAGGGGACGATAAAATCTTATCTTTTCTGTGACAACAGCAACAACACCAGCACTACCTGCGTGGAAGAAAGGCCTGGCGATCTTCTTCGTGCCTTTCTGTGAAAACACTATTGATAGGGAGTGGGAAACTGTCCACAGGGTCACCATGAGTCAACACCTTGACGGCACTCATCCCATCCCCATCCACTCTTTCATCCATTTTCTAACTGCTGGGGGTATAGATAAGGGGTGAAAACTCAGATTGCAGTGATACCTTTAGTGATTATTTTTAACCTTTTTACATTTCAATACTGTTACAGCTATCGTAAGTGACCACTGAAGTGTCTTTAAGTATCTACATACAGTGGTTAACACCTGGCTGGGGTAAACATTCGGAAGATCTCAGAGCTTCAAAGCAGGGAAGGAAGTATGATGTACAGGTACAGTGTGTGTTGTGCTGGGAAGGGTGTGAGGTGCACTGATCAAAGCAATCGTCTGGTTTGCCTTGGTTCATGAAGTTCTGGGTAAGTGATTAAGTGTCAATCAACAGTCCAGGGACACAGCATAAAACAGCAGAAAATGGGAGAAACAAGAGAGAGGAAAGTGGAGGAAGGCAGAAGGCTAGAGGTCCTCGTCCAGATCACCCAGGAAGACCAGGCTCCAGTTACGTGTCTGAACCTCGTTAAGAGAGTTTGCTGCTCTGATTTCCTGTTTAAAGAATCCCTGTATGAAAACAGCTTCTCCTGGTTAGTTATTTATGCATTATTAGAACAGGGAGATAGGTTGCAATTCATCTGGGTTTACAGAGAAGTAGATTAACTGCAGGTCATGTTCTGTTTAGTTTAGAAGGAAGGTTTCTCTCTCTTGTTGGTCTGTGTTGGTGTTACAGAGGGTCTGAATACTTGGCAGCAGTCTGGGGCTTTCTGGTTGGTCAGGACATAGACCTCTGGGATGCCTTCAGCTAAGAGCCAAACGCACCAACCACATTGTGCTGCAGATACAACACAGGAATAGTATCTTTAAATCAAACCTTTTTAATAATTCTTTTTTCAGAAACGGCAGAAATTCAAAATCTAAGAGAAAAATGTGATTCTGATTTCCACATAACCATATTATTACTGTATAGTGCTCATGAGAGCAAATACTGTACATTTCTTCCGTGATCTTCCTAATGCCTGTGATGAGGAAGCTGGTTTTCATCTCAAAGGTTGTGGAGATCTTTGAGGGTCCATCCTTAGTAGTGCCACTAATCGAGCATGTACTGTATGTGCAATACTCTTTCACAAAAGTTGGAAACAGTATTATTTTTTAGGTAGCGACATGCCTTCATTAGTTAGCAACTTTAATACAGGTCTGTTATCAAGGTTATTCTAGTTGTTACCCAAATTAAATTCCATTCCAGGCACTGCTGATCTAAACTTCATACTGTCTGTACATCCTGTTTTACCACATTCTGGGCATCTGGCTTGAGCATCATGTCCTTCTTCACAAACAACTGTGATGAAAGCAGTATGTTATTGTAACAGCAGAATACCTTGCCTTCGTGTGCCATAAAGTGCCACGTTAACTGAGGTCACCTATATCTGTTTTGCTTAGACAACGTTAAGAGCCTTGTTTATGATTGCAGTGAACCTGACTGAGCAGTGTGGAGGTAACAGCTTATACAAGGATCCAGAGAGATCAGAAATTCTCCGCCCTTGGCTCAGTGAGATATTAGAGAGTTAGCTTGTTCTGTGCATAGTCTGTCGTGCTTAGTTGTTTTTAAAGGAGTAGAACAACGGCTTGTTACAGTTTTTTAAAAATATTTCTTTCTGCCGCAGACATCTGCTATTGTCCATAGCGATCAAACAAGAACTAAATGCTGAGGCCCCTGTCTATAAACCCACTTTCACTACCAGCCAATGGGACAAGATGATGAACTCGGATGTCTCACTGTGAAAATAGCCTCCCCTTTACAGAAGAAGGTCCTGGATTTGCTCACATTCTACTTGTGCCCTGCCCAGCACCAGCCTGAGAGAAGTTCTCGTAATCGGGCTGGCTGTCACTGTCTCCTGCCCCAGGCCGGGACGGGTCGAAGGTCTCAGTGTTGATGTAATCAGCGTCGCTGTCGTTCTCAACAGCACACTCCATGTTGACGTAGCTGGCGCTGTCGTACTCGGCCGTCTGGTTCTCGTAGTCTGGCCCAGTCCCGCAGGAGTCCGGGTCGTCTTGCCTCTGGCTGGCACTCGCTGTCATCTTGGCTGTGGAAGGACAGGCACAGTGATGAAGGCCGCAGAGAGAGAGGGCAGGGGGCAACGTGATGCAGAATGAAACCTGTGGAATTCTGACCCGTTTATGTTGATCCCACATGGGGGATCACGCACTGGGATCATATCCAATAAAATACTGATCAAATTCTAATTTACTGCAGCTCTGCTTCATCCTCATGCTACCGGGACAAGCCAATCAGTTACAACAGAGAAAGCAGAAGTGAGGAGAGAACAACTGCATCTCAAGCTCAATCCCCTAACCTAACCCAGATAAGTAATCAGCTGTTCTGAATGATTACCAGGGGTATAGAACAGACAGACTTCCATTAAATTGTAGAGGATGTACTGTAATGAACTACAGTAGTAATGATGCAGTAGCATCTGATATGTCTTCTAAATGTGGGCTCAGATGGGGCCCTGTAAGAGCCCTTTTCATGATCACTGTCACAGTGCGGCTCTACAGGTGCTCACGCCCCACCTTCGGGCCCCCCCTGTACAGCCTGCTTCCCACCTGGCTCGCTCCTGCGGCTCTCCCTGGTCTTCTTCCTTTTACAGGATATGAAGATGATGATGCACAGGATGATGAGTAACACAGCACCCCCTGCTGTTGACACAACAGTGATGAGAGGAACTGACTCTGCAATCAAACCACACAGAAACCCATCACTGTTTTGTTGATCCTCACCCACCTAAAATAATTCCTTCTAGAGTGTCTATACTGTTCCTGAGCACTGCTCTGTCATTATATCACAGTTCACTGAACACGGCAGAACACTGTCCTGTAATTGTGTCACAATCCACTGAACACAGCAGAACACTGCCCTGTAATTATATCACAGTCCACTGAACACATCAGAACACTGCAAACTGTTGACGTATAACAGTTTTTAGTGTTTATAGTCTGGTGTGATCTGGCCTGAACTGAGCAGATGTTGCCAGTTTCTCCATTAAGTAATCTCTAGCCAAAAGAACACAAAATAAACACACACTTGTGAAGCAAAATGATCACATTATCAACATCAGTGGGAGACTAGTTACAGATTTAGAATAAGAGGAAACAGAAACAGCTGTTCAGAGGAGAGACCAAAAGGTCTCTGTATTCCTTAGTTCTGGATCTGCTTCACAGATATTTCATGCGATAATCTAGATTTGACATAATTGTCCTTCCTATGTCAAGTTACAATAAATACTTTCAATTGCACATATTGTCATTACATTAACATATCCTGAAGTAGAGTTTTTAAGTATAGACATTATTACAATGACAGCAGTTGTTTCAGGAACATCAGGCAGTGCTTGTGAAGACCTTCCTCAAGACGCTACACAGCAGTGCAGCGACTGCCACAGGACCCCCCGGGGAACCTGTGATCCCCTCAGATCGTTTCCTTACCTTTTATCATCACACTGAACGGGCTGCTTGATTCGTTAAAGGTGCGATTAATGCTAACAACCTCGTAGAGGCAGCTGTAGCTCCCCTGGTCTGAGAGACGCGTAGCAAGACGGGGGAAGATGGCCGTGTGGTTGACAGCTGGCTGAGATGTGGTCCTGGTTCCGTCGGGCAGAACGAGGCGGAAGGTGCCGTTTGTGAGCTGGGGCACCGCGGAGCAGCTGATGGAAAAGTTCTGCCCCCAGGTCACCCTTCCCACAGGACCGCTGATGGAGATGTTGGGCCTCTGTAGCTCCGCTGGGAGAGAGAGCACAAATCCACATGCGGTATGTCCACAAGCCCCTGGAAAACCTCTCGGCAGGCCAGACACATGATCAATGATTGCAGTGTCCTACAGTATCACACAGGACATGATCAATAACTGCAGTGTCCTACAGTATCACACAGTGTCACACAGGATGTGATCAATGACTGCAGTTCCATACAGTATCACACAGTGTCATACAAGACGTGATCAATGACTGCAGTGTCCTACAGTATCACACAGTGTCATACAGGACGTGATCAATGACTGCAGTGTCCTACAGTATCACACAGTGTCATACAGGACGTGATCAATGACTGCAGTGTCCTACAGTATCACACAGTGTCATACAGGACGTGATCAATGACTGCATTGTCCTACAGTATCACACAGTGTCACACAGGACGTGATCAATGACTGCAGTGTCCTACAGTATCACACAGTGTCACACAGGACGTGATCAATGACTGCAGTTCCATACAGTATCACACAGTGTCATACAAGACGTGATCAATGACTGCAGTGTCCTACAGTATCACACAGTGTCATACAGGACGTGATTAATGACTGCAGTGTCCTACAGTATCACACAGTGTCATACAGGACGTGATCGATGACTGCAGTGTCCTACAGTATCACACAGTGTCATACAAGACGTGATCGATGACTGCAGTGTCCTACAGTATCACACAGTGTCACACAGGACGTGATCAATGACTGCATTGTCCTACAGTATCACACAGTGTCACACAGGACGTGATCAATGACTGCAGTGTCCTACAGTATCACACAGTGTCATACAGGACGTGATCAATGACTGCAGTGTCCTACAGTATCACACAGTGTCATACAGGACGTGATCGATGACTGCAGTGTCCTACAGTATCACACAGTGTCATACAAGACGTGATCAATGACTGCAGTGCCCTACAGTATCACACAGTGTCACACAGGACGTGATCAATGACTGCAGTGTCCTACAGTATCACACAGTGTCATACAAGATGTGATCAATGACTGTAGTGTACTACAGTATCACACAATGTCAAAGCTTGTCTCATTACTCTTCTTAACCATGTAGTTCCACAGGTGGCCAATTCATTGCTCCTCAGTCACTATTGGAAAAACTCAGCATTCTGCATTTTAGCTTCTGAGTGAAGGCTGTGTTTTAACCTGACAAGGAAATATATATCTTTATTTCCAGTAATTCTGCCTAAAATCACTTCAAAATAGCCATGTAGATAACACATTTTTATTTTAAAAAAAGAGTAGGTAAGAATTAAGAAATTACTCTACCCTGGACTGTAGGTACTTTCCAAATGTCACAGAGATCACCTGTGTGAAAATGAAACAAAATGTAATTTATTCATTTTAAAGCGTCTGGGAAACAAACACACAGTGAATACAGCTCTTACCAGTTCAGTTAGCACTCAGTACAATCTGTGTTTTCAGGACACATGGCAAAGTGGGCCTGCTTCAGTCTGTCTCAACCTAAATTCTTCTACACTGTCTGCAACACTATGCCAACCCTCTTCATATGATGTATTGTCTACTGCATGCATGCTGTGAAGCTTTGTACCATTGTGCATTGCACAATCTGTTTTAAAACCACTCTGATTTCTCTAATTCTGAACCTACTTTGGATAAACTTCCTACCCCTTAAAACTCGCTCAGTTTCCTCTCCATGGTTCACACCTGAACTTCTCTTTGAAACTAACCGCATGGCATCTGGAGCACTTAAGCAAAACATCTGGCCCAGTGGTTCACACTCAGGCTTCTAATGAACACCTGCAGGTCTACACAGCTGCTCTGACTTCTGCCAGATCCTCCTGTATATCAGATACAATCAGCTCTGGACTAGGAAATCATACAGTGCTCTTCTCTGTTGTTAAAAAGCTCACTACAACTCTGCTTTCTTCTACTTCTGACCTCTAAAGTTTTTGCAATTCTTTCAGTCAAAGATTGATGCTATAGATCTATAATTACCTGAATCAAGCCTCAACTTTGTACAGAATTTGGACAACTGTTTGAGCCCTGGCTATTCCATTGAATTTCCCTCTGTACCAGAATTTTCTGAATTTAGTTTAGTTAATTGAGGTCAACTTGCAAAACCTACTAACAGCTGCAAAAAAAACATTTGTTGCTTAAATCCCATCCCTACCTCTTTACTGAAAGAGTGCCTCCCTGACATCTGCCCTTAAACTGTCAACATCATCAACAGCAGGACTGTATCAATCACTCCTATATTAAAGAAACTTGGTTTGGATTCTGAAATAATTATGAACTATAGACCATTTTCTATTGACCATATCTATCTAATATCTTAGAAAGTGTGACTGCACATCAACTACAGTCTCAGATGATAGTTAATGATCTGTTTGAACCATTCCAGTTCAGTTTTACTCTAATTGTAGCACTGAGACTACTCTTGTCAGGGTTGTGAATTATTTAGTTTTTACACTTTACTCTGTGCATATAAGTATTCTTTTGGTCCCTGATCTTAGCAAGGCTTCTATACAGTAAATTGTTCAATTTTTCTCAAATGCTTGCAAACATTCTTGTCTATTGTCGGTATTGTCTTTAACTGCTTCTGCTCTTATCTGATTGACAGGCAACATTTTGTCTCCCTTGGTCCTCATAAATCCCCCATGGCCCAGTTAATCACGGTGTGCTTCAGGGTTCAGTCTTGGGCCCTTTGCTTTGTATTTTTATATGGTTTCTCTTAGCAAGCAAGCATGGTCTTCAGCTTCACTTGTATGTACTGTAGATGATACTCTGCATAGATTTATGTTAAAACTTCTCCCCTCACTGGTCTCCCCCCTCCATCACTTATCTCTTGTTTGCGTGACATCAAACTCTGGCTGACATCAAATTCCCTGAAGCTACCGTACATTGTGACAGAACAGAACTTTTACTGGTGGATAGAAAATGTCAGCTGAAAAAGCTCAGGAGCTGCACAGGAATCTTCACAGCTTCCCTATTCATATGTCAGCCATAGTCAGAAATCCTATCTTTTTGAGTCTCGAAAAATGCGTGAAAAATTTGGAAAATATCTTTTTTTCACTTTAGAAATATGGCCCGGGATTGGCAGGATGTTCAGTCTGTTGTTACACACTGTCTACCTGTACACTTAGCAATTCTATTATAGTGCAAAGATATATTTCTGCCTCCGTAATGTACCCTGACAATCCATTCCAATACTAAAGGAGAGTTTTCTAGATAACAAAAATCCAGTTTCATAAGAAGTAAGAAAGTTTGAAAATGTGAGGAGACCGTTCAGCCCATTTAGCTCATGTGATTGTAAATAGAAAAACGCTCAGTGATCTCGTCCAGCTGTTTCAGAGAAGCCAGGGCACTTCGATGATGTCATGGGAGCCGGGTCAGACTCCCACAAAGTGTGTAATAAGACCGTATGGGAGAGTCTGGAGAAGGACATCAGGGCAAGACACAGCAGGGTCAGGACGGGCTGACAGACAGGGGGCAGTGAACGCAGTGATCTGGTGCTAGGGGGGGAAACGCCAAGGCAACCAAATCCAGGGAAGTCCCATAGAGGTAGTCAGGGCACACTCCGTTATCCAGGAGCCGGGAGATCCATCCGAGACGAGGACGATTACAATCCCCGGGAAGGGCAACCAAGACCAGGAACACTGAGAGATAAATGCATGACAGGACCAGGTGCTCCGAGCCCCGGGCTCAGAGGTCAGGACGTCTGGGATGAAGGCCTGTGCCCTTGGGCTTCCTCCAAGCCTGGTGGCAGGCGGGCCTTCAGATGTCCATCTTCCAAAGCTGAGCCACGAACTGCGGAGACGCTGGGCTTTTAAACCCGAAATACAAACAAGACACACCGGGAAATAATAGAACCTAATAACAGAAAAGGGTAGGAGCGCCCTCTAGAGGAGGGATGTGGAACGTGACAGACAATAAGGACAGGTAGCTTGTTCTAGTCTCCCACTGCCCTGTCCCCTCTGAGTGATAATAATAATCATTTAGCAATAGCTATAGCAATAATAATAAAATACCAATAGCTTCTGAAAGTGTTTCACGGTAAGAAAATAAATAAAAATTATGAGTAGAAGAGATAGTGTTACTACAATTAAAAATAAGAGTTTCCTATTAACAAAAGCCTTTCTGAAGAATAAGGTTTTGAGTCTGGATTTGAAGGAGCTGGGGGAAGGTGACTCTCTGATATCCAGAGTTTAGGGGCGCAGCAGGAGGAGGCCCTGTCACCCACAGTGTGTAGATGGGTTTGGGGAACAGGGAACAGAGAGTCAGATGAGCGAAGTGTCACGATCGCTAACCCCTCCTCTTAAGGGAGCTCCAGCTCTTCCTCGTTCCCTCCCATTGTTTGCACCTGATCCCTATTCCCGTTCCCCCTTAAAAGCCAGGCGCTGACGCTCATCCGGGCTCTGCATCTGATTTCCATATCGTGCGAGTTCGGGATCTGGAAGCGCCTGGTCCCGTTAAGGTTTTAACCTCTGTTCCCGTTCCTGTTCCCCGTCCGCCGGTTCCGACCCGGCCTTCGTGGTTTTTAATTCCTTCTTCTGATGGATCTTCTGGTTTTGGACTTACCCTTGTGTTTTGGATATTCCCAAAGGACTACTCTCTCGGATTGTTCGCCTCGGCCACACCTCCCCCGTACACCAGCGCACCTTGGACACGCCCCCTTGTCTTCAGCCCCGTTTTCCTGCATGACGTTTCCCCAGTGTTTCCCCACTCCGTCGGATTGTGTCGTCCGCATAGGGTCCGGAAAGAACTGTTCGTTACACGAAGGTTGAGAGGTGGAGAGTATGACGATAGCAACTCAGACAGGGACTGAGGTGCCAAGCCATGCAGAGCCTTATAGGTGAGCAGGAGGATTTTG
Organism: Lepisosteus platostomus; assembly: GCF_059453375.1. Taxonomy (NCBI): domain Eukaryota; kingdom Metazoa; phylum Chordata; class Actinopteri; order Semionotiformes; family Lepisosteidae; genus Lepisosteus; species Lepisosteus platostomus. The sequence continues at coordinate 311,703 of NC_142613.1, forward strand.
AAGTCGACACGAAACCTGACAAGAGCCAGTGCAGGGACCCCAGGGCTGGAGGAATGTGTACTTACATGCAGCCAGATCACGATTCACTGTCCATTTTATTGTTGACGATGTCGGTGTCTTTGAGGATTTCTAAAATTTGAATCGGATATCTTGTAACCTTTCTGTGCAAGACTTAAAAGATTCCGTTTTTTTAAATCCGCCAGAGAAGTACATTTCTTTAAGTCCAAGGGTGTGTCTGGGGGCTTTTGATTGATTCCAGAGACGCAATATATTTTTTTGTATCATTGTGACTACCTGAATTAAATTATATTTTACTAGTGCAAAGTACAGTTTTGGCACAACATCCTCTGATTTAAATATCTCATTTTTATCTTAGGAAAATCTAAACCGAAACTTAACTGTGACCATTACAACTGTTGCTTTAGTCAAAGAACAAGACCTAACTTTCTCCATCCACAGGATCTTACAGATGATCCTTTAGTTTAGTCCTACTTACCAAATCCAAACAGAAAGATCCTAGAAAAGATTTAGCTCAAGTAGGGAGCTGCGTCAGTATGTGTAGGCTGCAAAGGAACAAGTAAAAGGTTTATTCCATGCTGAAAAGAGAAGAAAGAAAACACAACGTTTCGGCTGTGGAGTCTTTTTCGGTGTTTCTTTCATTGAGCCTTCACACCGAAGAAGACTCCACAGTCGAAACATTGTTTCCTTTCTTCTCTCTTCAGCATGGAATAAACCTGTTACTTGTTTCTAGAGAAGATGTTTGCATTTTTACGGTGTTCTCTCAATGTAAAAAATCCCAGCCAGATAACAGTTTCCAATCGCACTGTAGAAACAGAAATAGATCTTTCAAGAGCTCGCATACGATTTCCCTTCAGAAGCTCCATGCTACAAGAACAGGCTTTTATAGTTTTGTAATCAATTCCAACTCTCTAAATGAGAAATTTCTTATCTTTGTATTCTTTCATTGAAAGCCAATAAAGAATTCTCTCTCCAAAAAGCAGAACAGGCAAAGACTTGTTTAACCACTAATCAAGAGGTTGTGGCTTTATATCTGAAAAAGTAGTTTCTCATGGAAGTGTGAGAACGCTAGCAAGATCATTAATGTCACAGCTAACTACTTCATCTTGCTATCCTATTCCAATGGATTTATTTCTGCCCAAGCACAGACTCCGATGTGTTATTCTCCATTGCGGGTCTCAGCTTGCAGACCTGTACTTGGCATTGTGCTGAGATCAATTCAAACACTGCCGTCGCTGAAGACTATCAGCAGGGGCACAGAAAAGTATTGCAGTTATAGCAGAGCATGACACGAACCACAGGAAACCATGATAAAGCACAATAAAGGCAGAAATATGAGGACAGGAAAACAGTGACATTACTGGCAAAAGTTCAGAAGTGTGAGGTAGGACCTCCCATTCCTCTCAACTCTACTTCCGAGTAGCTCAGATCCAAATGAACTCTTCTGAGAGATCCATGGGAGCTGAGGAATTCAGGTGCACACGGTTCCTTTAGGCCAACACACCTGTCATGGGAGATGTTTGACAACTAGACAGGCAAGGTCTGCATTTCTACCATCAGAAATATTCTTTCTGTGCTAAAACATACTGTACATTCTTTCCAAAAATGTCCTTTGTCCTGTCACAGGAGACTGGCCATGTTAGGGAGAACAGTGATGCCTCTGTGCTCAGTTCTCCAGGGGTCTTTCTAAAACTGCAGTGATCTCTTATGAGACTGCTTGCACTCCTACAGAGTGACCCATGGGAGTGATGTCATCAGAGCTGCTCAGGCTTTTGCACCAGGACCACTGCCCTTCCTACTTAAGACCTGTGATCTACATCCTGGTGAAGTAAGTAAATGAGTCAAATGAATTGGATTAGCAACCATAGAAGCTTCAAAGATATTAATACAAAATCCAGGACTGGCATATCTTGGCAGATGACTTAAAGAAAAGGCTACATGCAGATATCTGAAACATAAACTAGAAATGTAATATCTGAACCTCTGAACTAGAAGAGGCTACCTATGAGAAAGATTTACTCTTAGACAATAATCAAGGCAGACATATTAAAATATATAGTTAAAACAGAATTCAAAATCAGGCATGTTAAACATCATGAACATGGCAAAAAATGCTCAAACCTTTTGTCTTTATGAACAGAGAAGACTGTAAGGGGATGGGATTTTAGTATTTACAATCCTCAAAGACATTGACAAACATCAATCCTATGAACATCTACAAAACCATCGGTGAAATATGAACCAGATGGCACAGGTTGAGGCTTCATGGAAGTGCATTTAAAACAGAGGACAAGAGGCTCTTCTTTATAGACTTGTGAAAAAATAAAGAATAAAGAGATGCAGAAAATGGGAAAAATAAAATAAGACAGGGAGAAACAGGAGTAAAATATATTAAAAGGAAGAGAACAAAAAGAAAGAACCAGCCGACATCGAAGAGACGCACAGCCAGCCTCACCGATCAGGAGCAGGACAGCAAACAGCATGGCTATACTTCCAGGGACAGGAAAGAGTCTTGTTCTGCCAGATAGCTTCACAACTCGACTAGCCTCTGCCGCTGCAGCACTGATGTGGTGATCAGAAATGACAGATGACAACAGGAGTCAGTAAGTCAAGTTCCTCTTTTTTAAGCTCAGAATGTTTCAGTCACGAGCAAATATAACCCCCTCCCCCCCCGTTTTTTCTCCTTGAGAAATAAGGGCTTTAGGAGGCAGAATACTGAGAAGAATATCAGACATTAGATAAAACACAAAAGGGAAGTTTCAGCTGTAAAATGGCTAAACACCAGGAAGGAAATTATATCTTCTGTTGAAGAAAAGAGAAATATTTCTATGTTTTGTAACTCCAACCAACCACAGAGAGGAGTTTCTGTTAGGAAAAGATTTTTTTTATTGGAAAAATAAAGAATGAAAAAAAAAAACAAATGTGGCACACTATACCACCTTGACACAAACCAATTTGTAGCATGTATATATTTGAAATGCGTGGAATATTGCAGTAATATATTTGCCTTCAGAGACAAGTGCACACTTTAGCGCAATGTACAGTGAATCAAGCTGAAACTCGAATTGCTTGAAGAGACCAATCTAGCCAGTGCATGAGGGAGCTGTGCAGGAGGGCTGGGGACAGTGGCTGCAGACTAAAGACTGCAGACTGGAGCTCTCTAGTGCTGGCTGTCCTCTGTGCGTTGACATGCACATCCTGTTATGTCTTCTCTTTGAATGACTCTGCTGTTACAAATAGCAGTGTGGCTAGATGTGGAAACACAAGAGGAACAGAGGAGATCACAGTCTTTTGCCACAAGAACCCCTGAAAGAGAGCAGAGGGAATCTGCCCAACCATGTTGCTGAGGCCAGTACACTGGCGCCTTTCAGGAAGTGGCTGGATGACATCCTTGGATCACTTACTGTAGCTGCTGTAGAGGGCCAAATGTTCTCCTCTTGTTTGTAAGCTCATAATTTATGTTTTAACTATCTCCATGAAAAAGCCTGCCATCGCCTACAATAATCATCATCTGAGATGTGTTTGGCCACTCTTGAATTTTAATTGTTTTGAATTTGAATTCTAAATCTGCTTCTGTAGTGTTCGCTAATCTTCCTAATTTGGTATCATCTGCAAACTTCACGAGTTAAATACCTGTACCAGAATCTAGATCACTGATCTTAAGTGGGAAGAGCAGTGGTCATAATACAGATCCTTGTGATACTCCACTAATTCTGTCACCCCAATCTGAGTTTTCACCCCTTATTAATATATGTTGTTCTCTATTTAATAATTGGTTCTGAGTCCAAACACGTGTATTTCCCTAAATACCTAGTGCCTGCAGATCGAGAATTGCTAATGACTTTATTAAAAGCCTTCAAAAAATCTAAGCACATCATAAACTGTATGCCCTGCATGTATCTGGTTCAGTGCTCATGACTAACGCTAACCCAGGGTTCCTCCCACCTTCACCTGAATCCTTGGTGTCAATGTTTTCAATCCCTTCACAATCCGAATGTCTGCAATGCCTTCCAGTCTCTGTCAATCCAGCACCGGAACAGAGGAGCACAGCTCCATTAAAGCCGCAAGGTCTGACGGACCCTGGGTATAAGGTACTGTACGCTGTTCTCCAGTCTGCCAAAAGTAAAAACTAGACTGAAGATATTGGCAGGATTGCTTCCATCACATGACACTTTCCTTCAATTTTTTATTTTTTAAAAAATTTTTAGTACAGCAAGAAGCAATATAAAAGCAAGAATCAATATCAGATTACATCCTCTTTTATGTATATTTTTCTTTATTCATTTTCTTGAAAAGTAACAAAAGCAATAAAAAGATAAATGTGATGTGGAACTTAGCAGAGTGATGCACATTACTGACTGTAGCCTGCTGCTTCTTTGTAATACTTGCAAAACAATGCATTAGATGTGAAATCACACTGAATGTTAGATGGTCTGTGAAACCACATGAAACATTAGAGGATATGTTCAGAGAGAGGCTGGGTGATAACGAGTGCTTGTGAAAGCTGCAGAGATTGTTGCTGTGTCAGAGGAGGTGCTCCCTCTTCTTACACTCTGTCTGCTTGGTCTGCTTGGCTGCTCCTAGCCCACACTATAACATGTGGGCTGATCGCGGCAGTTAATACTCTTCTTGCTCCGTGACTTCTTCATCTCCAAATTCCTGAAAGAGTCAAATAACAGACACTCACGCTAATGGAAACGTGTGCTCGAGGGCTACCCTCGCTGTGGAGCAACTCTGGAAACTCCTTGCCCAGCTGTGGTCGCCATTCCCCTGCCAGAGATGTGCTGCCGGCACAGAAGCTCTTACGCCTCCCAGCCCAACACTTGATAGATAAAGCTAGAAACATATATAGAACCCAGGGTAACAGCGTACAGAACGCAGCTGTGCAGCTTGTCCAACACTTCTGTGTTGCACTGTTCATCCCAAGTTCTCTGGCTTGACTTTGCAACACCAAAGGTTTCATAGTGTTGGTGCGAATCAAATGCAGATCCTTTACATGACTCAGAGAGGGCAGTGCTTCAGTGGGGCGGTTATCGCATTCTTTAAGCCGACTGAAAGCGAGTCTGAATGAAAACAGGAAGAGCGGCGCCCCAGGGGGACGTGAGCGTGACAGCACCACGCCTGACCTACCCTCTGTCTCTCGGCCACCTCGCTCCTCTCCTCGGCAGTCACCGCGTCCTTGTCCAGCCTCTCCAGCAGGGGGAGCCGCAGCAGGACGCTCATGCGGTAGTCCTCGCTCTCGGACAGGGGGTTCTCGGAGAGCACCAGCGCCCGCAGGCTGCCCGCCACTGGAGCCAGAGACAGCAGGGCTCGCGGAGAGAAGACCAGGTTTCCCCTGGGACAGACACAAGAGGGACGCCGAGACACTTCAATGCAGTCCGCCGCCTTCCACACCAGCATTGATGAACATGAATATATATATGCTTTCAGCTCTAGCAGTTGGAATTGATTTATTTAAAAGTATTTTGTGGGACTAATAAAACAGGAATATGATTAATTTGACTTTGAGTTCCAAACTTTTGATATAAAGGTTGTTTTTTTTTCCATCAAACAATCTGTCTTGCAAGCACTCCAAGGAGATCCCGAGCAGCGTTCAGGTATACTCATCACTGAGGTCCAGTGAGCTGGAGATAAGGCCCCACCTCATATTGAGATACTGCAGGGACTTCATTCCCTCGCTGCAGCCCTCCAGGGACTCAATGCGATTATCTCTCAGGTGCAGAGTGGTGAGTTTCTCCAGCCTCTCCAGCCCTTCAAGACGCTTGATCAGGTTCTGGGCCTGGGAAGGGAAGCAGAAGTCAATACAGACTGTGCTGTCACTGCTGCTCTTCTTCATAGTGCATTTTAGCACTGAGCTACATGATGAAGATTCTGAAGGCATTTTATTGAGTGTTATGGAATAACGTTGTGATAATAAAGTGATGTATTGCGTGTGAATTATGATGTCTTGCATGTAATCAGGAAATGTGAAAGCATGTTGCTAGAGCTGCCACCTATGGCCTGTCACTAGGTGGTGTCTGTGCTCTGCTGCGATGAGACACAGCTGCACTTCACTTCACATTCTCAGCAGAACAACCCGCAGTCACACCAGGTACAGTCTGCGCAGGTTGGGCAGGTAGATCCCGTCTGTGGTTTCCAGGCGATTCCCTCTGAGCTCCAGGGTTACCAGGTTCGCCAGGCGCCCATAGTCCAGGCCAGATATTGACTGAATCCCATTGCCTGGGAATGGAATAAATGAATGGAGACAGTCAGCCATTGCACTAGGCAAGTAGGCACTCATTCTTTGTTTTCCCTTTTTTTTCTGGAATATTATTGTTATATACCAATATAAGTATATGATCAAAAACAACATTTGAGAATTACACAAAATGCGTATTGTAGACAATGACACCAATAAGAGACTCCAGAAACACAATGGAAGTGATACAGATGCACCAATTAGCATTCTGGAGAAGCAGACCTGCACACTAAAATCTAAGGCTCATAACTTCCACCACTCTTCCTGTGCTCTGAAGACAGGCAGTGAAGAATGACACAGCCTGCTGCACCTGTCAAAGATCCCTCAGCCTGTTGCAAAGAGCCATGCGTGGGAGTTGGTTTAATATATATATATTTGTTTTGTTTAGTATATTTTATCTATACATACTTTGGGAAAGCGCAATAATGTCCAAAGTTCAATGATAAGAAAATGCAATGTTTTTCAGGTCATGATCCTAGAGTTCATAAAAATGTCAGTATGTCTAGAACAGAGGTTGTTGTCAATAGTGTGTAGTTTTTTTTGCTGTAGTTCTTGTGTGAGATGACCCTTTGTGAAGGTGCTCCGTCTGCCTATGAAACTGTGAGTCAGCAGCAATCACTGTTTCAGAAGTGCAGTGGCAAACAGCAGTCAGACTGACCAGTCAGGTTGAGGGTCTCCAAGGAGGGCCCTCCCAGCCCCTCCGTGTTTTTGATCCGATTGGACGCTAAGTTCAGCCACTGCAAGTACTCCAGCTGGCCCAGGGGCTGACCTTTGAACCCATCCAGCAGGTTTCCATCTGCTTTGAGCCACAGCAGATGAGAGAGGGAGGCCAGAGGGGAGAGGTCAGACAGGTAATTGGAGGAGATGTCCAGGAAACGCAGGTGGACAAAGCTGGACAATATGTTGAGGTCTGTTAAGCCCCTGGACAGATGAGAGAAATACAGAGGTCAACACCAAATCCTTAATGGTTATAACTGTTGCTGTCCACTTTCACTTCACACACTACATTTCCCATCACTCAGGGTGCTGAGATCTGTCTCTGAGGATATATAGTTGGGTTCCTGATATGACTTTTCCACATGTATTGGGTCTTGGAGAGTTGTTTTGAAGAAACGGTGACGTGTTTGTTGCACATGTGCGCAATCAGCCACAAAAAATGAGTTTTGGGGCCTGTGGTACAAAGGGATCCAGAAGCTTGAGTGGTCAAAGGCTGCTGAATGCTCACCGTTCCTTGAGTTCCAGCCGGACGAAGGCGTGTGCCAGTCCGTTGCCAGTGCGACACAGCAGGGACAGGCCTTCGGAGATCATTTCTGATGTCAGAGCGCAGCTTTCCAGCTGAGGGAGAGAGAACCAGCTCTGTTACAGCTCAGGCAGGTGTGGAGAGGCTCTGCAGATAAAAGACAGCTGCACGCATGCTATACCAGTGTCACAGCAAGCCGATGATTACTATGCTTAGAATTATGTGTTCAGAAACAATGTTATGATGAAGTCAGAACATAAGAAAGGTCACAAATAAGAGGAGGCTATTCGGCTCATCTGGCCAGTTCTGTAGTTAGTAACTTATTGATCCAAGGATCGCATTCAGACATTTCTTGAACTGATCAGCCATTTGTATCACAGCAGACAGATTCATGTATTTTTTACCCTTGTACTTGCTCTTTGCTCTTGTACTCTTGAATCTGGGTGTAAATGTTGAGGTTGATTCCTTGTAGCCTGAGGTTCCTGTCCCTGTTTCTAATTGATTCAGTAAATTCAAACTGCTCCAACACTGCACCAGTATGTTATTTCCACTCAGCTATGCCTCAGCTGTTGCTATCAAAACTTCTACCCAACATTTGCCTTGTGACAACAGCTACGATTTAGAAGTTTAGAAGACATAAAATGGCTCCAGCTCAGTTTGCTGACTCTCTGGACAAAGAATCTGGTATCAGTTGCAAGAGAGGAAATACAGCAGAAACACAGGCCGGCAGATTAACATCCACCAGTTAACTCAGCTCCTGCTGGGAAACAGCAGCAGACGTGCTGTCTGCTGGTCTCACTGGTGACTATAAACAGCAGAGCCAACACTGGCTCAAAGGTAGGCTGTAGGCCTGGGCTGTTGTCTGGAACACAAGGGATTGATGACAGTGGCTAGCTGTGCAGGAATGCAGCATTCAGATTCAGACAAATCAATAGCTTCACCTTTTCTTCCTTCTCAAGCAATGCCTCTTCCTCTCCTTGTCCTTCCCCTTCCTCTCTGCCACCCTCCTCTCCCTCCGAGTCCAAGATGGAAGCTGTGTTCCCAGGCTCCGCCACCTCCACTTTGTCCTCCACCCCTTCTTCCTCTCGGTCCGACATCACTTCCTGTCTCTGTGTCCACCTCAGCTGCACAAGGACCTTAAAAACAGATAGCGTTCATGGAACACATGTGACCAGCTCTTTCTTTCTAACAAGAAACCAGGACAGTGCAGCTATACACTGTACACTAGCTTATCAGACAGCTAATCTGTTTGCATTTCTGCATTTGTTGATGGACATTAAATTCGTATTTCAATCACAGGTAAATTTACCATCATAATAAAGATTTTCAGAGGAACAAGTAACAGGTTTATTCCATTCTGAAAAGAGAAGAAAGAAAACACAACGTTTCGGCCTTGGAGCCTTCTTCAGGTGTGAGGCAATACAATAAACTGTTATTGATTAGTTTAAAAGCCACAAAAAATATAATTAAACTCTAGATTTAGCCCTACGGCCACCTTGCTTTGTTCACTGATTAAGCCCAGTTGTATTTGAGTGGTCATCGGGCAGACTGAATGGTGTGGGCTCAGCATTCCTCAACAAGGGCCTGTTAGAGGGTTTCAGGTAACAGCTTTTTTAGTCTTACTTCATTCATTTTCTTTATTTGTGTCTCAGCTCCTTATATAAAGCTACTTGTGTGTTGTTTTTTTATTTTCTTCTTTCAAAACATAAAGACAGATCTGCTGTATGGACACACAGTAACATTGTAAGAAGCCGGCTTCACAGACTACAGATAGAGAAACCAAAGACGATTCGACAACTGAAATTAGTGTTTTTTTCTTTCTGCTTTTCAGAGTCAAATGAACTTCGTCTTGTTCGTCTGCAGCTCCGGTCGACACTGCTCCTCACTGGAAACCCTTCAGGTCGAAGACGCCACTTCCTCGCTCCCCACAAAGCCTTTAACCCACGAAGCACTTGTGTCTTAGTCGATTGCACACTGAGAATCAGGCGTCTTACATTGTTGTTGTGCGAGCTTGTTGCGCGCTCAGCAGTGCTGCTGTACAGCTCACATACTGTAGGCACAGTGAGATTCCCAGGAAAGAAAATAAAGTGAAGCTCAGAAGAGAAGAGCACAACCAAGCCTCGTTCGTCCCAGCTTTTCTAAATCATAATCATTCCCACCGGCACTCAAATACTGTATAAACAGTACATATCACACGCACACACACACTCTCCTCCACAGTGCTGCGCTGGGGCACTCCTCTCTCTGCCTGCGGGATAGCCCACAGCCAAGCGGGTTCAATCCACAATTACTCCATAAACATCCGCAAACCAGACTGATTCCTGGGTGTCATGAAGATTCCTCATGAAATAATCACAATGTGTTTTTCCTGATCCCACTCGGCTCTTGTCCCTGGCTCTCGCAGGTCCTGAGGGAGACCGGTCCTCCTCAGCCCAAGACAGAACACTAGGGGAGCGGGTACTGGCGGCTCAGCCCGGCCCAGTGCCCAGAGTCGACCCGGCTCGCATCCACTCCGGCAGCAACTAACGCGTTACTGTCGAAACGAAACGCAACTACTTGGAGAAATAATCAGTGCGAGTTTTTACGTTTGCAACACGCTCTGCCCGGACACCACCTCTGAATTCATCCGAGCTCAAGGGAAACCGCTGAGATTATTTTCTCACTTATTTACTGTCGTATTGACACATTGTAAGGAAAAGGAAAGATTTCCCTACCGTCCTGCTGCTGGGTAACACAGTTGACAGCTGTTGTCAAGGAGACCGCACCGGCGAGGAGGCGTGGCTTGGCGTGCCTGCTGCCCAATGATATGGGAGGAGACGCGGAGGGGTGGGGCTTATGAGTGAGAGTGAGCCAGCCGGGACTCACCTGAGCGCGATTACCTGAGCGCTCGCTCTTCACTCAACAAACCACGCAGTTTAGTTACACTGATTTTATTCTGGGTGGCGGGAGAGATATACAGTATATGATGTGTTTTTCGGTAAATCGTTAAAACCCCGGCTAAAAAGCTTTAAACCCTCTGCATTTTGAAAAGTAACTAACCAGTGATGTAATAAAATATATATTACAGTAATATATACAGGATGCCTACTCTATTCGGCAAGGGCTAACTGTGGGCGAGAGTGTCTAAATATAGAGAAAGGAGAGAGAGAGCTGGAAGAGATTAAAGGGGATTAACATTAATCGTCTAAATTCACACAAGTGAAAGACAAGAGATGACAGCACAAGTGTTATCCCGTGTAGAACCAACTGCAGATGTAGTGACATTCCCAATTTACACCAAGAGAGCTCTTGCCAACGGGATTCGTCTTCAGATTTTCGTATCTCTGCTATCTCCGGATAAGGTTAGTAGAGCCTAATTCTTTGTCGCAATATTTCAATTTAAAAAAAATACTGGTACTTTATTTCTTACTACAGTCTTTAATATTTCATTTGTTATTTCAGTCAAAACGACTCTATAGTTATTCTTTTACTAAATCATTAAATGCAATAAGAAGCAAACACTCCTACGTCTCACATAAATCAAGCCAGCTATTTTGAAAAGCGTTTTTAAAACAGCCTATAACATAACAAACAGAAGAAACGCAAAGCTTTTGCGACGGAGTGACCGGCGCCCCGGCCGGGTCTGCAGACTGTCCAGGAGACCGCCGCGGCGGTGAGAGTGACGCGCCGGATCTCCTCTCCTGAGCGGCTGCGGGAGGTTCAGTCCCGGACAGAGCGATTCGCCTGGAAGTGAGCTCGACCGGAGCGACTCGGTCTGTGGAAACCGGTCGTGGACCTCAGTCGGACGGGCCCCCTGCGCCCGAGTCGCCCGAAGAGCCGCGGCTGTCATGGAGGACTCGTGCCAGGCGCTGTGCCGCTCGCTGGCCACTCAGAGCGCCGTGCAGCAGGAGGGGCCGGACATCTCCCAGTCCGTTCTCTACAGCTCTCTCATGGGGCTGCTCCTGGTGGCTGATAACGAGGTAAGAAGCAGCCCTTGTAACTGTCAGATCCGGTGTTCAGTCAAGTGGTCATCTCCCAGGCTTCTCTCCCTGCCTGTGTGTCTATATGTCTCATGGAGAGCAAGCTGGGATATGTGAAAAGACGAATTCCTAATGCAAGAAATTGTATAGGGCTAATAAAATGATGTGTTATGATGTTATCTCCAGAAGTCAATCAGTGTGGTCAGCTCCGGTGCTCAGTCAGTGTTCTGGCCAGCTCTAGTGGTCAACTAGTATAGTCAGTCATGCTCTGATCTGGGCTCCCTGTTGAATCGGTGGTGGTTGCTCTCAAGCGCTTCACCAGCAGTCAGTCAGAGCCCAGTGGAAACAGCGGTACTACTCATCCCTGGGAGCTGGCACCTGACACACTGTCCCTGGAGCGTCCTTCCTGGTGCACGTGCCCGAGCACGCTCTGACACACACATGCACATCCCTCCCCTTGAGGTGCTAATGGGATGAGTCTCCATGACCTCTAGTTTGAGATCTATTGCGAGGTAATGAGATCAGGGCTCTAAAAAAAAAAGACTGTGGCTAAGGAAGAGTCTCTGATCTGTACCTCCACATCAGCCTGCAGCAGGAATCTGCATCCCAGCTTTCAGGCTCTCACAGGGGCCACTGGGTTTTGATCCAGTTAAGCTCAGAATGACTGAGGTCGTTTCTGTATCCGAGCTGCATCGGCTCATCCCGCTTCCCGTGGTGTTAAACACAGACCAGGAAACACATGAATCCTGGCCAGAACAGGACACTGGCCCACTGCAGGACAAACCCATACAGCCTGGCAGACTGGAGAAACTGGGGTAATGTACCTCTCTCATGGCATAACAGCAGTGTCTGCAGTGGGGACCCAAACCCACAACCAGCTCAGATACTCATCTATTACACTGTGATGAGGGGCAGTGGGTGTGGCAGTGGGAGGTGTGATGAGGGGCAGTGGGTGTGGAGGTGGTAACTGTGATTCATCTTCCTGTCTGTCTTCCTGCAGCAGGAAGCCAGTCTGACGCTGGGCAGCGGTCGTGTTGGAATCCACAATGTTGGGAATACAGTAGGTAGATCTCCTTGGTGGTTTTTCTGGGGTTTTCTGACCTGGGACCAGGTCTCAACAGACCAAATGTTGTTTTAGGCCCTGGTTGTCTAATTAGAGCTACTTTGTGTTACTCTATGAGGCACAGGTGCGTGATTCCATCTTTGTTCTTTTATTTACCTCATTCCTTCTGTTCTTCATTCCACCTGTCCCTCTGTCTCTCTTGCGCAAGTGTCAGGCCTTCACCACAGCTCTCTGTGTGTCTGCAGTGCTTCCTGAACGCCGTGCTGCAGTGCCTGTCCCACACGCTGCCCCTCAGGGATCACTGCCTGAGACAGCGGTACCTGCAGGACATGGGCACCCGCAAGCCCCCAGAGCTCATGAACGGTACTTTGACATCTGGCCCTGCTGTGACCAGCAGTATTCGAGCCAGGCGAAATTCACAAGATGCTACACTAGACGAGGGCTTTTTACATTATCATGAGAGATTATTGTTTACGTTTTCTGCCCCCCTGTGAGTCTGAAATGGGTGAAGTTGTTAGAAAACAGATAGGTAAATGGATCTCTTTCAGATTATGGTTATAATATATTAACATTTCACTGCAAAATGTAGTTCTATGCATAAATTCATAGTATTTTTATACTGAATCACTATTTAATATCATGAAGTGCTAGAGTTAGTCTTTCAAGAATGACAGACTTCATTTTTGAATGTTTGGAGAAACAATTCTTTTGAATGTGCCACCAGTAGCAGCTGCATCTGTGGAACAGAAATGTACGATAAAGCCTGTAGCAATGCACTTTGGGATATCACCACTGGTCTGATGTCACACGCTGGCGTGGATAGCAGAGTCACCATTGCTGTTATCCTGCTGATCTGCTCTCCCTGTCTGCTGCAGCTTTCTCACAAGTGCTCTCTGACCTCTGGAAACCAGAAGGGTCAACTGCAGTGCATCCTGGGAGATTCTACACCTTGTTCAGGGAGTCCGTGCCTAATTTTAATACCTACAGGTGAGCAGTGAGGAACATGTCACACACAGAGGTTCTCCATCACATGTGACTGACATTTCTTGTTTGGCTCACAGAGCCAAAGAGTTGGCTCAGCGCGACAATGAGGCACTGATTGTGTCAGACGCAGAGAGCGGAGGGGCCAGACGCTGGTGTAGGACTACACTGACTGCAGTAACACATCTACTGGTCTGAGAGTCTGAGTCTGTCCTCACCAACACTGACACAGTCCACCAAGTATCAGCACTAAACCACCACCCACAGGACAGACGTGGAAACTACCTGGAAGTGTGTTTTCACTGTCTTTACACAAAGGGCTATGGGAGTATAAAACAATCCAGACCTCTTATCTTCATGAAATGGTAGGATGAGATCCTTAGATGCTGACATCCAGACAAGTCTGTATTCACTCTTATGTTAGTTATACATTATAAGTGCCACACAAGCCCATTATGTGCTTGGAGAGACACACCGTTTAACACCATCCCCTGCCCTGCAAACACTGCCTGGCCAGGCTGCTCTCTTTCACGTCTGTAAGCAAACAGCATATGTTCTGTTGTAGACAGCAGGTGTCCCGTTGCTTTCCGAGACTCATAGCGCTGGGAATATGACAGTGGCCCCCTTCCTAGGAGCTGATCAGCGCACTGCACACCTAGGGAACACTGGACGACAAAACAGCACGTGGAAGATCACATTTTGTGAGTTTTATTAGGAGACAGCTGGACTGGGCTTTCCTGCACTGACATTAATCTGAGCATCTCGCTTGTTTCCGCGGCTGGCAGTCAGCAGGACGCCCAGGAGTTCCTTCGCTTCCTACTGGACCGACTCCACTCTGAGGTCAACCGTCACTCCCCGAGCAGTGCGCCCAGCCCTGCGCTCACAGAGAGCAAACACACGCAGCTCAGGTACTGTAAATACACAGTGGTAGTGCTGAGGCAAGATGAGCTGGCCTACAGACAGAGACAATTTAAAAAAGCATGAGAAACCCAAATCGTGATAACCTTTCACCCCACCCATCTCCTCCTCTCTCTCCTCTCCCTCTGCCAGAGTGGAGGACAGGGCAGCACACCTGTGGAACAGGTACCTGGAGAGAGACAACAGCAGGATTGTAGGTCAGTAAGTATCTTTGTTTCATTTGCTTTCATTTTTGTCTGCATCAAGAGCAGCAATGTTTTTGCAAGAATTGAGCAATAACTTGAGCCAGTATAAATGGATCAGAACCAGTTCCTATCTGTAGTGACTAAAACAATGGTGGAGCATAATACAAGCCAATAGGAGCCCTTCAAAAGCTACAGTTTTAGGGTGGCCAGATTTCACAAGAGCTGCAATCAAAACATGCTGCCGAAACACTGTCTACATTTCATTTGTCTACCTGCCCCTGTGTCCTCTCTGTCTGTGTGTCCACCCGCCCCTGTGTCCTCTCCCTCTGTGTGTCCACCTGCCCCTGTGTCCTCTCCGTCTGTGTGTCCACCTGCCCCTGTGTCCTCTCCGTCTGTGTGTCCACCTGCCCCTGTGTCCTCTCCGTCTGTGTGTCCACCTGACCCTGTGTCCTATCTGTCTGTGTCCACCTGCCCCTGTGTCCTCTCCCTCTTTGTGTCCACCTGCCCCTGTGTCCTATCTGTCTGTGTGTCCACTTGATCCTGTGTCCTATCTGTCTGTATGTCCACCTACCCCTGTGTCCTCTCCTTCTGTGTGTCCATCTGTCTCTCAGAGCTGTTCTCTGGCCAGTTGCGCAGCTCCTTGTGCTGCTCTGTGTGTGGTCACCAGTCTACCACCTTCGATGTCTTCTGTGACCTCTCGCTGCCCATTCCCAAGGTAAGACTGTCCACTTGTCTGCCTGCCTGCTGGCCTGTCTGTCTCTGTCCATCTCTGTATGATGGCATAGGGTCATTTTGTTAAACTTCTCTATGCTCTTTGTGTTACCCCTATGCTTGAATTTTTTGGGTGCTTCAGATGGAGCTGTTCAGATGAGATGAGACCCTCTCCTGTTGCGAGTTAGGGTCTCTGAGCTGGCGGAGAGCAGGTCCTGAGCCACTGTGTGCTGTTGTTGCAGAGGAGTGTTTCTGGGGGGATTGTGTCCCTGAAGGACTGCCTGGAGCTGTTCTCCCAGGAGGAGACCCTGGACTCTGAGAATGCCCCGGTACGTGTGGGATGGTGAGGTGGGAGACCGAGTCCCTGTGAACTTTCCCAGCTGCTTTTCCAAACCCCGTTTCTCTGCTCCTGTGCTGTCTGTCCTGCTGGAGTCAGCCCTTTCAACCTGGGCGGCTTTTAACGTGATATTGGCCAGCAGCAGAAGAGGAAGGCAACTGTTTCTGTCCATGCACTGCCAGAATTCTCAAGTCCAATTAGTCTTAGATCCAGGCAAATCTGCCCTTGAAAACGTCTGTATCTGTGAAAGTCATGAAGATGAACACATGCTGGACAGACTGGGCTCCTGTCCTGTCCTGGCTGTTCGAGCACTGTGAGATGTCAGCTGTGTGACAGGGCAGGCTGGGAGCTCACAGGTGTCTTCCAGTGTCTCGTTTGCACTTCAGGGCTGTTGTTCCTTTCCAGATGTGTGACAGATGTGGGAGATGCACTGAAAGCACAAAGAAGCTCAGCGTCCAGAGGTTTCCCAGGATCATCGTCCTGCGTATCCTTCCGGCAGAGCTGGGGTGGGGCTATCCTGGGGATAAGATCTGAGAACATAACTCAAGACATACAGTGTAGCAGAAACAACACTGCCATGTAAACAACTTGCTCCTTGAAACCAGAGTTTGGGTTAGCTGATATTTTTTGCAAAGTTCCAAAATATCTGTTGTGAGATTCTTTTTACCCAATATGCAATTTTACTGGAGAGGAGTTTGGAACAACTCTGAAAAGAGAGATTCTGTGAAAATCCTCAAAAAAGCTGGAGTATAAATATGTGTGTCAGGGGGAAGAGAGGATTTGATTATCAGAAAACTTAAATTATAGCACCTTACAAAAGTATTCACCTCCTTCCAATAATGTCCCATTTGGTTAAATTACAAATGATGTGGACACTTAAATCAAAACTTGAATGTTCACCGTGAATACTTTTATGAGTGAAAATATTAAATGTCAGTGGAAACTGAAAAGAAAAAACAAAATCTATAATATGTTGATTGCAGAAGTATTCATCCTCGTCTCCAAGAACCTTGTGTAAGACTCAGCCAGTCAGGTCTGCTCACCAGGATGGTGCACTTTTCACTCATTCCTCTCTGGAACCTCGAGCCTGGGGATCCACAACAGCCTTCAAGTCCTGCCACAGATTCTCTACTGGACCAAACGTCCGGACTTTGACTGTGACCCTCGGGCATCCTCACTTTCCCCTTGTTAAAACACTGCAGAATAGCTCTGGCCCATCGCTCTAGAGACTGACATTCCCAACCAGGTTCAGGTCTCTTCAGCTTTCTTCTAAAATTCACCTGTACTTTGTTCCAGTAATTTTCTTTGAGCACTTTGAGCACTGTAATCTTCACACAGTAAAATAAATGCAGAGCAATAACTGCTGTGCTATACTAATGAAAAGACAGGGCCGTGTCAGTCTGCAGAGACCAGGCCTTATCGGTTTGTAGACCTGGGCCATGACTGGAAAAAGCACAACAGCAGTGAACTTGAGCTCCTTCTATCTGGGCATCGAGTTAGACTACCTAGATTCATATAAAAGAGAAATAAGTTATCTTTTATTCCCACAGCTATTATTCTGCTTAATTAGGAGAATTAATTGTATCTTTTCCTAGATACATATTTTCTTTCTCATCGTACTGTAAATGTTAGTGGGGCCATGCTGTGTTAAATGTTTTGTGTTGTGTCTTTTACCTGCCTGCAAAGAAAATGTCCTGTCTGGGACAATAAGCGTAAGTAAAGTCTGGGTTTCTTCTGATAATGTCAGCGAAACAGACGGAGAGTCGAGTTCCAGTCCTTAACAGAGGCCCTGTGCCAGATCTCAAGCGCTTCGCTGCCTCACGGTTCTCCATCAGCAAGAGCACGGTGTCCGTCTCCTTCCCTCTGAGACATCTGGACCTGGGGCAGTATGGGGCACAGGGCACAGGTACTCCGCCTTCCGCGCCCAGTCGCGGCACATATTTCTCGCCCAGGTGAAGATGCCCAGGCTCCCCCAGGACTGGTCAAATCCCACAGACAGATATTCAGCACCAAACAGTGTTGTTTAGTACGTTAGTGACAGAACTCGGTCATTCCTGGCAGAACCACTCTCTCTCAGCCCTGTCCCTGTATCTTCCCGTCCCTCTGTGCTCCAGGACGCGTGCTGTACAATCTCTACGCTGTGTGCAACCACTCTGGGACTGTGAACATGGGCCACTACACCGCCTACTGTCTGGAGCAGGCAGGATGGTACTGTTACAATGACTCCAGGTCAGCCTCCAGCTCCCAGCTGCAAATACAGCTTTTTTACGTAGCAGGAGAAACCATGTCCCAGATGTAGGGTACTTGATGTCTGTTATACATTCATGGCATTTGTCTGACCATATTTTAGCTAGTTATTGAAAAATAAATGACATCAAATGTGCTTCATATACGGTAGTTGTTGGTGAGTAGTATGACATCATTGTGTATTACAAGACAAAACTGCTTGGAAAATTATATGAAAGAGGAAATTTGTGTCAGTGGTCTGGTGACATTTTGATAATCTTGTCATTTGAAGTATTTCACTGGTGCACAGTCACTGATTGCCTGTGATGGGCTGGACTCTGCGGTGTTTGCACAAGAAACGAGAGATATCACGATTGTACTGTTTTCCTGTGACTGTTCCTGTTTCGATCTCCATCATTTCGCCTCTCTGTCACTCTCCTCCCTCCCTCCTCATGTCTCCCTTTCAGAGTCAGTCCAGCCAGTGAGTCACAGCTCCAGTCCAACCAAGCCTACCTCCTCTTCTATGAGATGGACAGCTGTGACCGGAAACAGTGACCTGGCACTGTCGACTGTGCTGCCGAATGGCACCTCTCCACCAGCCGTGTGTCTACAGAGCCTGTAGAGTGAGAGAACACGACTTGGCCACGTGCCGGAATCCAAGGTGTGTGTCCCGGCTGTCCACAGAGCTCTTAGCCATTCCAGACTGCTGGAATAGCCCGGAAGGGTTTGCAGCTGAATGTGTCTGAGATTCCACTGGCACTGATCTACCGGGGTCTAACACTCAACAGCAGCTCTTCCAGAGGCTGTGGCCAAGCCAAGCGATAACCTGCAAAGCAAAGCAGATTCTGATGTCTGTTCCATCTCACTTCCTCTACAAAAGCAGAACCTCTCTCTCATGTCGGATGTGGAAAGTCTGGGTCACAGTAGATCGATACTAGCATGTGACATATTTCCCCTCTGGTGCTGTTAAGATTTGGGGCTCCTGATTCTTTGAGCCCATCATGAACTGGAGAAAAAGCTTACTGGTATCATGTAGTAACATGTGAACCTCAGCCGTGGAATCACCACCTTGTACTGGGCTTGAAATGTGTTACTGACAGGAAGATCATGCCATTAAAAGGCAAAGAAATTATCCCCATTTGGAACCAATAGTATCTGTTGTGTTTTTAATGTTTCTCAGCATATCACTGACCAAACAAATGAGAATACATTGAAACAAATTAACCAATACATCAGAAACACTGTGCTGCTTTCTTAGACCTTGCTTATGAATTATTGTACTTCATTTTCAGATGCTGAGACTCCTCCCTGTAACGTTTTATTATTTCCTTTATTAGAACAGATGCTCGGTGATATGACATCCTTGATTTCGGGCTCCAGAAGCTCTGCTTGTCAGGCAAAGGGCTCCTATTTGAAAGGTCAGGGTTAAGAGGTGTTTTATGTTTTGTTGTGTTATGATAACCTGAACACAGGAGCATGTCATGACGACCACTGGTTGCTGTCACTGAAATAGATTAGAGCTTCTAACAGTGAAAATAAATTATTTTTGAAAACTTCTTTCGTTGACTAAATTTGTGTAGCCTGTATAATATTTAATACTGATACAGTTCAAGAAAGGAACGACAGTCAGCTCTGTGTTCTTGCAGCCCCAGGGTTCTGGGTTCGATTCTGGCCTAGGGTGCCTGTGTGTGTGGAGTCTGCATGTTCTCCCTCTGTCTTCACCAGCTGTTCTGGTTTCCTCCCTCCTCCCCAGGCAGAGCTGGGGCCTGGTCAGGTCCCTGCTGCAGTGCTGACAGTCCCTGGGCCCAGCACCTCCTGCAGAGGAGAGGTGGCAGGGATCCATAATGACATCTAGAGAAAGACACAGACCGATAATAAAACAGTTGCCTGGATGTTCAAGTCTGAATGTTCTGAAACTGAGGTTATTTTCACTTAACACCCAAAGGACTCTAAATTCAGGGGTTTAATATGTAATTCAGAAGTGACTGTAATGGTCAGTTTGCTGCATGGTATTGGTCTTTAATATACAGCACACATGCAGCCCAGATGCAGGCAGATAAGTCTGGGAGAACAGAAGGTGGTTTGCATCAAACAGGGACAGGCAGCGAGCACCTGCTAGCGAAGTGCAGGCCGACACAGTCCAGAGTGATCCACAGTCCAGGGGTCAGAGCCTGTAAACACAGAAGAGCCACAAAGGGAAATCCACCCTAGAGCTGAGGGGAGAAAGTAGAGTCCATAAACAAAAAGACACATTGGAAGGCACAGGGGGAATATCACCCTGCAGCTCACAGCTGGCAGCTGGCAGCCCACTGGAGCCCAGCAGGTGTGAGCCTGGTCAGTACCTGGATAATAATAATAATAATAATAATAATAATAATAATAAACTTTATTTTATATAGCGCCTTTAAAGGTGGCTTCTCAAAGCGCTTTACAGGATGACAATAACAATAAATAAGAAGACTACAACAGTAAATAAGAAAATTTCACAAGACAGGACACAATTATAATTACAACAATACAACAATAACAATAGAGGAGACCGTGGAGGATGGTATTAATAAGAGCAGAGGGGTGAAGAATGGAACCAGTTAAGTAAAGGCTTTTCTGAAGAAGAAGGTTTTGAGTCTGGATTTGAAGGAGTTTAGAGAAGGTGACTCTCTAATATCCTTGGGCAAAGAGTTCCAGAGCTTGGGGGCATAGCAGGAGAAGGCCCTGTCGCCCATACAATGTAGATGGGATGGGAGACCTCCTGGGAAAAACTAAGGTTGCTGCTGGAAGAGGTGTTAGTGGGGCCAGCAGGGGGCGCTCACGCTGTGGTCAGTGTGGGCCCTAATGCCCCAGTATAGTGATGGGGACACTATACTGTAAAAAAGCGCCGTCCTTGGGATAAGACGTAAAACCGAGGTCCTGACTCTCTGTGGTCATTAAAAATCCCAGGGCATTTCTTGAAAGCAGTAGCATCCTGGCTAAATTTCCCCCTGGCTTTTACCCATCCTGGCCTCCTAATAATCCCTGTCTCTGAACTGGCTTCATCACTCTTCTCTTCCCCACTGAGAGCTGGTGTGTGGGGAGCGGACTGGCGCATCATCCAGGTGGGGCTTGGATGATGACTTGTAAAGCGCTTTGAATGGAGTGTCTAGAAAAGAGCTATATAAGTATAAGGAATTATTATTATTATTATTATTATTATTATTATTATTATTATTATTATTATTATTATTAATATGAGAAATGAAGTCAGGGAAGCATGGTCTAGAATACAGGAAGCAAACCCAGCAAGAACACAAAACAAAGCTGGAGGAGCTTCAAACTCTTTGGCAGAGTCCCCAGCACTGTCAGGTCATGGCTGAATTACTCTTGAACCACCTAAGGTGGGTGTGAAGGATAACAGGCTCCAGGCGGGTCAGGTCTCCTATCGAATTAATCACTACAGATACTCAGACTGCTGCTCATCCGTGGCAACAAGCATGACAGGACACCAGAGTAAATCTGCACCAGATATTTTGTTGTTTTATTATTAAGTTCCATTAAATGATGTCCCATTATGTGCACTATTTAAAAAACAAAGATGATGATGATGATGATGATGATGATTATTATTGTTGTTGTTGTTGTTGTTGTTGTTGTTGTTGTTACGCATACTGGTGGTTTACATTGGTCCAATTGAATATTCAGTGTGAAAGTTTAACCCCTTCCTGAGTCCTGAGGTTCTGTGCTGAGCCAGTCCGAAGAAGTCCGCCCCACTGAGACGGGCACTGTCTTGCAGTGTAGTGGGAGCCTAGCGATGGCTGTGAGAAAACATAAATCTGGGTCTGTCCTGTTCTAAAGCCCTGCAGTTCCCTCTGGCTCATGTTACATGTGTCTTAAAGGACTGTGACAGTCTTCTGCACTCCCTGGCTACTCTGACTGGTGAACACAGAAAAATACATCAATACAAATTAATTGTTAATCCATGTCAACAGAAAGCTCACATTCCCCATTTTTCTTTATGGTGTCAATCTGTTTTACTCAAAAAACATTATTTGAAGTTCTCTTCCAGCCCTCTCACATCCTGATCCTGACAAGCTGATCATGCTCCATCTACTTTAGGTCAAAGTCTGAGTCTGTGTGGTTTCATTTTCTTAGCATGGTATAAAAAAATTGTAAGACACCACAGTTCATGTGTTAACACTGATCATAAAGCCCAGAGGAGCTGAAGATAACAGGGGACAAAGTCCTGTTTACAAGGAGCAAGTGAAAGAACAGAGATTTGACATTGAGACAGGGGTGTATCCTGATGCAGCTGGGGACCTGGTTGTGTTTCGACCACCTGGAGGGATAAGACTGGAGAGGGGCATCTCTCGGGAGGCAGAGGATCTTTGTGAGTATCTGTTACGGATTGGCTCAGCAATCCGGCTCGGGTGTTATGTTAGACCCTGTGCGAAGCGGTAAGAGCTGGATGAAATGGAAGACATAGTTCGGGGAAAACACACAGGGGTTTCATAGTGCATCTCAATAACAGTGACAGGGCGAGTGCCGGTGAACAGGGGAACAAAGAGAGGCGTCCCAATCCGCACGGGTCCAGAGGAGGGTCAGGGCACAGTCCTTGAGTCCGATAGCGTGAGATCCATTCTGAAACGACTCAAGGTTAAAATCCCCGGGAAGGGGAAACAGGAACACGGGCAGTCCTGGGATCATGGGGCGAGGTCCCCCAGGCCCCGGGCTCAGGTCAGGCGATGTCAGGGAGGAGGCTGTGCCCTCAGGGCACTGGGAATAAATAGAGGATCACCAGCAATCACACAGAACTAATGACAGGAGTAGTGGAGTGCCCTCTAGGGGATGTACGGCGACCGTGGCAGTATCTCTCTGGAGGTGATCCAGTTTGTGTTCCACTCTGCAGACGAGCAGCCACGGATCTGCGCTGACCGGCACAGACATGCTGTGCACCCTGGGGAGAAGCCTCTCTGTGATTGTGGCTCTCCTGCAGGTGCGGGGGGCCAGCCCAGGTGAGAGGACAGGCTCGGAAAGAGCTTGCGCTTTTCTATCTTCCTTCTCTTTTTTTACTTTCCTCCTCCCCCTCTCTGCCATCCTCCAGCCCCCACTATCTCTTCTGGTAAAAATTTAAAACTGTCTCAGTTTGGTTGCATGACCATGGACGTCCAACTGTTCTGCTGTCTCCTGTCTCCAGGGTCCTTCACTGTCCAGGTTCCTGACAAGCCCCTGGTTGCCCAGCTGGGGTCTGACCTCATGCTGCCCTGCCACCTCTCTCCGGCCCGCAGCGCAGAGCCCCTGGAGGTGCGATGGGCGCGGAAGGAGAGGAACGAGGAGGTCCACCTGTACAGACACCGTACAGAGAGGCAGGGCAGGGCGTTCGAGGGCCGCGTGAGGCTGTTCAAAGACAGTCTGAAGCAAGGCAACGTCTCTCTGCTGATCAGGGACCTGCAAGTGTCTGACGAGGGACTGTACACCTGCTTTGTGGATTCAGGGTCTTACTACGACAGAGGAGAAGTGGAGGTGAAGATTTCCAGTGAGTATTCTCTCTGTCTCTGCAGTCCCTTCACCCAGTGCTATATTAAACACATCAAGCCACTCATGTTACAGAGCGCAGGCAGTCATCCTGTCCTCATGAAAGTTTCCATTGACAATTAGCATAATAATCCTGCTTTCCCACCCCTATAGTATACAGCAGTCCCTTCCGTTCCCATAGTTCCACTGTATTGTGCTTTTGTATCACAGGGAGGTTTGATTAGGGTTGTACAGGAAAGCTAGGAAAGCTTTTTATAATTCCTGCCCTTAATAATTTAAATGTTGATTGTATCATGGTGTTATTTGATAAAATGGTTTATTGTATTTCTGCTCTCCCAAAACCAAACCTAATGTCAAAAATTATAGTGCAGAATAAATCAAAGCTTAAATCCCCACCTGATTGCAAACTCCACTCCAGAGCCAACTGACGCCTGCTTTCCTCTGTTCTCACTGAGGCGCCTCCAGGCCCGGGCCTGGCGGGAGGCTGATTTACTCCAGATGCAAGGAGCTGTTTCTGTAGGTTTCCCCCAGATATTGCACAATCACAAACAGACCTGTGCCAATAACAGAAATAACGTGTTGGCCGAGGCTTGTCCACGGCTCTGGAAGACGCTCTGCAGTTCTCAGGCGTTGCCAAAAGCAGGTCCTGTCGCAGCAGACCAGCACAGACAGCAGAGCCTCCTGCAGAGCCTTGGCGTTTTGCTCTAGGGTGCCTTGACCCCCGTAATCTTGTGTTCTCTCTGGTCCCCTCAGTGACTGGCAGTGCCCCCCTGGTCTCTCTGGAAGGGCACGAGGGCGGGGGCATCAGGCTGTCCTGTCATTCTGAGGGGTGGTACCCCGCTCCAGAGGTGCTGTGGGCAGACGAGACAGGTGCCCCTGTGCCGAAGACCAGGGGCATCTTCACCCAGAGCAGGGAGGGGCTGTACTCTGTCAGCACACACCTGCTGCTGTCGGGGCAGGGGCAGGCCGAGGTCTCCTGTGTTCTGGAGTTTGGGGGCGACGGGAGGCAGATCCAGTCCAGGATCCACGTCAGCGGTCAGTTCCCACAGCGCCAGTTTCCCGCTGTCTCACCCAGCTGCCTGTCCAGGGCGAGTGGCGAGTGAGGATCTCAGTGCTCCAGCAGGGAGATCACACACGTTATTCTCCTCCTCAGTATCACACAGGGGATTCTTCTTCCCATACTTAACTTTCCAAACTCACCATGAACAAAGTCTGGTGCTCCTTTTAAAAGAAATCTTCCCTTAGCCTCTGTGTCTGTGGCACAGTCACTGTGTCCGCTGCTGTGCCAACTGAGCCCTTCCACAGAAACAGGAAGCAGCTTTGGTCGTTATTGCTATGTGTTTCATCAGAAATGATGAAAAAGAACTCCAAACAGTACATGTAAGGAAATGTATTTTTCAATATTTCTCTTTAAGGGCAGCTCATCTGCATTGACTTTTAGCTTGTTAGTGCCAGTGCTGTTCATCGTGTGACTTATTACTATTATTTATTTTGAAAAGTCAACACAGGGATCGCTGTGTGTTACAAGACAGTGAAGCTGGTACCAGTAGTGACGACAGCACAGTAACCTCAGCATGTTCCTCGTTACACTCGGTGCTAATTGCACAGCTGATCACGTTTCTCCAGGAACACTGTTTATGTCACAATATCAAAAGCGTTTCTATAGAGAAGAGCTGCGTCTTCGGGCATGGATTTGTCCACCTCTGTGGAACGAATTTGTCAGTTTGTAACCAGAGTTTAAACTATTTGAAATGTCTTGTTTCCAGGTGTTTTTTTCACACCAGCACAGCCCTGGTTCATATCTGCTGTAGTCCTCGTTGTCATCTTTCTCATTAGTTTCATATGCGTCATCATCCTGAAAAAAGGTAATTCCCCAAATAAAACACACAGGAGTTTTTAATTTGCTTCCACTCCATACTTCCCAGAGATGAATGTTTGTTTCTAATCTTCCAGCTCTAGCTGTCTGTGTGAAGGGGTGTTCTGCACAGGCTCTCATAGTCAGAGGGCTCCCCTGTTTTCTCAGTTTTTATTCCACCAAATACGCTCATAATTATTTTAATTACTCAGGTTTAGCAAGTCTTTAAATAAATGACTTTTTTAAACAAATGATTACTTTCTGAAAACAACTAGCGAACAAGTGACAACAGATACACAAACCATACACTGGGACCAGTGTCTGTCCAGGTGAGAGACTGAGTGCAGTACACTGTAGATCCAGCTGTCTCACGCTGTCAGTTCTGCTCTGAATCCAGCAAGAAAAGACCAAGATGGATCTCCATAAATCAAAACATCCTCCAGGTTTTCTGTAAGTTAACTTTTAAGGTACAAATTTCATATAGTGAATAGATTTTGTAATGTTATGTTTTTTGTTATGTGGAGTAGGAGAAAGACATGTTACCAGTGCTCTGACTACTTAACTCACAATAAAATGTTTCTTTTTTTCAGAGAACCTCAAGCTAGGAGAAGTCTTGGGTAAGTTGTCATTTCGCAAATTTCAAAAATCATTTTGGGGAAAATATCCATTGAACTGTAAGAAGAGGAAGAGATACTGCACCAAGGCAGGGAGACAGCAAGCATTAATAACAACATCCATAATAATAATAATAATAATAATAATAATAATAATAATAATAATAATAATAATAATAAAGGTGGGTAGCTGCGTCAGCATGTGTAGGCTGCAAAGGAACAAGTAAAAGGTTTATTCCATGCTGAAAAAAAGCAGGGGACAGAAAGAGAGGCCAATCAAGAGGTGTGAAGTCAGAATGGGTGCAGAGAGGTGTGAAATGAACCTTCCAATGAATGGAGAAAATTTAAAAGAACAGTAATCTGTCCTTAAGGGAAGGGAGAATAATTTTGGTTTCGGTGGTCTTTCTGATGTATGAGTTCGGAAAACCGTCTTTGAGAACACAGACGGAGAGATTAGAGTGGTCGTGGCCGTCAGAGGTGAAATGAGAAACAATGGGCTTGGAGAGATCTTTAATCTTCACAGCCCTGACGTGTTCTCTGAAGCGGTCTCCGAGTCTCCTTCCTGTTTCCCCAATGTAGATGGCTGGGCATTTACTGCAAGAGATACAGTAAATAAGGTTGCTGGAGGTACAAGATGCTGTCTGGGTGATCCGGAATTGTCCTGAGGGGCCTTGAATGAGTGTGGTGGTGGCTGTGTACTTGCAGGTGATACAGCGAGCTCTGTTGCAAGGGAAAGTGCCTGGTGTGGATGGTTGCTGAGGGCGGTCAAGGGAGCTGTGAACAAGGAGGTTACGCAGTTTAGGTGGTCGGCGATATGAGATGATAGGGCCATCAGAAAAGAGGGCCCCAATGGAGGGATCATCCTGTAGGATGGAAAAGTTCTGGTTAATGGTCCTGGGGATAGGAAGTGTGTTCTTATAATAATAATAATAATTATAATAATAATAATAATAATAATAATAATAATAATAATAATAATAATAATAATGAGGACACAGACACTTGACAAACACTGTTTCTGTTTGTGTTCCTGTACAGGTGCAGACGAAGGTCAGTGGTTTCAGTCTGGACAGGAGACACACTGCCTGGTGTCCATACATGGTCAAACTCAAGTACATTTCTGTGCCTTTCACAGCTACACAACAGCATGTGTAGAAATTAAAGAAGGTGGCTTTCAGGCATGCTGTCTTTGAGGGACGCTGTTGCGGTCAGGCTAATATTTTAAAATGAAACAGTAAAACAGTATTGCGCTTCTGTGTTTCACACTAATATTGTATTACATATGTCTCCATTTTACTGCCCTTGTCATGTGAAATAGATTAATTGAAACAGACTACCCTCATCCAGTGACATTAAAGAGACAGCCATCACCATGATACACAGTGGCAGATACACAGACAGCTCTTGTCAATGCAGACAATAACACAACAATAGATATTAGCCCAGGAAGTGAGGCGTCTGTATGTCACTCTGACAGAAAGCCCATTTGTGTTCTTGTCCACTGTGCAGCATTTATATCCAATATATACTGTTCATTCACTTCCCTTTGTTTTGATATTTTAATTCATGTATTAGAAGGAAAACAAAAAATCCCTCAAACAGCTGAGAATATGGTGAGAGTCTGGTGTAGGACTATATGTTAATATACGCCGGCACTGTCCTATATACTGCCTCACCAGAGCTTCCCGTTGCAGTGATACGATGCCTCAGTCCAGTGAAGAGGCTCCCAGCAGATTCCAGGAGATTCCAGGAGTGCCTCAGTATAATCACAGCAGACACTCTTTAAGTGCTTTATCAGCTCTTAACTCGTGGATTTAGAGAACGATCGGTCTCAAAATCTCCATCATCAGGTTGTTTTGTATCCCAATGGTGTGAATTAAAATGTCAAAACAGCTGGAATGATTCTGGCCATGATAACTCAGGAGAGCATGAGCTACAGCCAGCAGTCATTGACAACAGCAGTCAGAGTCACAGGCCGCTCTGCTAAACTCAACACATCCAGATTCCAACACCCCTGTCTCTGTCTGTGTTTCTACAGTCATAAAGAGTGCTCGACAGCATGGAGGTGAGTAACAACACAACATCTCTGAGCGCAGACCAGCACCATGTGTGTTGGATTGAAATTCATTATCTCTCTTTTCTCCTGAAAGCCGACATAATAATGGATAAGGAAACTAGTCACCCAAAGCTGCGAGTCTCTGAAGATGGAAAAAGAGTGCAGTACGATGAATCTCTGAACGACGTTCCCAACAATGAAAGAAGGTATAAATACTGGTCAGGGGTGCTGGGAACACAGGGATTTTCCAATGGGAAGCACTACTGGGAAGTCAATGTGGGCGAACTGGATCACTGGGATCTTGGGGTGGCCTATGAGACTGTGCGAAAGGATCTGATCGGAGACATTCAGCCCAACCATGGCTACATGAGCATCTGGTTTGTCTACAATGAGTACAGGGCTCTCGACACAACCAGGCCCCGAATCCAGACCAAGGGAACAGTTCACACAGTGGGCGTGTTCCTGGACTATAAGGG
Source organism: Lepisosteus platostomus (assembly GCF_059453375.1). Classification (NCBI taxonomy): domain Eukaryota; kingdom Metazoa; phylum Chordata; class Actinopteri; order Semionotiformes; family Lepisosteidae; genus Lepisosteus; species Lepisosteus platostomus. The sequence goes on from NC_142613.1 coordinate 340,085, forward strand.
TGGAAAGGTCTCGTTCTATGACGTGGAAAACAAGCTTCACTTGTACACATTCAGTAAGAATTTCGAAGGGACACTGTACCCCTTCTTCAACCCTTGGGGGAACACTAAGCCTCTGACTATAACCAAGACAAGTGAACAAGCCCCAGAGCCCAACACCGGGCCTCCAGCCCCGGACGACAAACTAGAGGAAAATGCTTTATGACTGCTTGCAAACGATTTTAGTTTTTCTCAAACTCTTTGATGTTTTTTTTTTTATTAATGCAAGATAAAACATGGAAAATAAGATCTTTAAGCAGATTAATTCGTAACATACAAACATGCCAACAGACAAAAGTCTAATTGTAAAATGGAGGAAAGAAGACAAGGAAAAGGCAAACAGAGGTTTTATTTGTAGTGAAAAGAGGAAAGCAATGAGTTAATTAATAAAACTGTTGTTAATTGTACTTGTGTACTGTTTAACAGCAGACAGAGGTTTGGACAACGCCTCAGAGCCTCACGTCTGTGTTACTGTAAATCCAAATCACACAACAGAGCAGGAGTTAACCTCTCACCTCTGTAAACTAACCTGCTTACCCCTCTTGCAGGATGAGTCTGTGTCCAGATTCCTCTTAACCTTGAGTATTAATTAGCACAGCACACCTTCATCCTCTGAATGTACAGTGTTCATGAAGAGTTATGTTTTGTCCTAGTATTATCTTAAAATAAAACATGCATGTAAAGGAAAATAATGTTTATATCTCAATGAGAGTCTCTTTTGGCTGTGGAAATACAGTGCTGTGTCGTGTAGTGCTCATTTGCAATGTATGTGCCTGTTTTAACACTGAACTGCGGAACAAAACCAATTGCGTTGGCCTCTTTACACAACCAGGAAGCTCAGAAGCAACCCCTCCTGCCTGATTGGTAGTTAGCGCTTCACTGATCTGAGGATCTTATCCTGCTGTTATAAAGAATGGTGGGCATCAGCTTCAACCACATGGCCAGGCAGCTTGTTCCACACTCTTACAACCCTTTGTGTAAGGTGACACTCTTCCATGCAGTTTCCACCTGTGTCCTCTGGTTAATGTTACTCTGAGTTTCCATTCCTCTCTCTGTCTCATTCTCTCTTTCACCCTCTTCCCCCGTCTTTCACCCTCCGCCTCTCTCCTTCTCCCCCTCTCTCCCCTCTCACTCCTCCTCTCCCCCTTTCTTACTCCATCTCTGCAGTTCAGTTCTTTGCTTTCTGTGTAGACGTTCCACTGGGGTGCAGGCAAGGACAAATTAAATAGTAGCAGGAGTTGTTATGATGTTATAATTGCTGTTAAAATGTAATTGGGATTAATCATCTCTTTGAGTTCGTCTCTTTGTTGCTTTTCACCTTGAAGTGTGTTTCCCTCTGGTATCTTCTCTCTCTCTTTAATGTTATGATTGGTTTAGGTCCTAGTTTAGATCTCATTAGAATTATTTCAGGGCCATACACTATATGCTCCTCAGAAACAACAAACACTGCAGACTTATACAGCTCCACTAATTAGTCCACTCAGCATGTCCACTCCGGGGCCACCCTGGGTGCTCCTTTGCAAAACAGAGATTCTATCGTAGTAATTAACATCTTCATTATATCTAGTGCCTTTCATGACGGTGATAAATAGTTTATTTTAGATAGTTCATGCCAGATGATCTTGATACCCAAATCATATCTACTATTTATCGTAAAATAGTCGGTTGGCTGTTCGGCTTCAACCCCTATCAGTTCAAGAAACACAGAAAACTAAAATAATCAAAGAAAATCCAAGTTTAAAATGCTCTCAGTTAATCGGTGATACCGACTACCGGCTATACATGAACTCGTGATTACGAAGCAATGGTTTTATTTTTAAGAGCATTTAAATCTTGAATTTCCTTTTATTATTTATTTTCAATTTTTTTTTATTTTATAACATAGAGCGGCATCGTTCGTACACCAGTGCGACGCATTTCTCAGTATAATATGTTATCATTAACACATCGCATGCAGTCCCACTCCTCCCCTTTAATCCGCCGCTTTGCTGCCCTCCGACAGTAAACGCCATCGCTAGTTTCCGCTTCCAGGGCGAAGGGGTCGTGCGCTGAAGGGGAACATGGCCGCTCGGTTTCTGCGGATTTGGCCGACTTGGTCCCGGGTTCGGCTCGGCCCGGTGTCCGGGGCTCGCCTGGTGTCTCAGACTCGCTCCCCTGCCGCGGCCGAGTCCGCCACAGTGTCGGACCTGAAGCCGGCGGAGCACAAGGCTGTCAAATCCGCACCGGTCAGCATGTACGATAAGGTGAGTGTCGGACCCGGAGCAGCAGAACCGGGACAGACAGCGCAACACCAGCTGTAATCTGGTGAAGGTGCTCAGGCGCACTTATCAAGTGCAATATTTTCAGTGTTGTTTTAGTAAAGTGAACCATACACTTAAATATGTACGTTATTTTTCTCAAAAATGTAATGCTGTCATGTTGCAAGAAAAACAACACTTGTAAAGGTAATAGAAGTATAGTGTGCCGGAGGAGAGACGACGTTTAGATGACCCGAAGGCTTTAATGTTGTGCGTGTGTTCGCCGCGAGGTGCAGTGGGCTTCTCTGAAAGTCTTCTGAAGTCTCACGGTCTTAAAAATTATACTTCTGTGTTAATGTTGTAAACAAACAGCGGGAAGCTAATCAATCAAATATGGATCACAATCTTTTATTTCCTAACCTGTCATTGTCTTGTTGATTATAATGGTATTAAGAATTATCACCCCGATAATAAGATGGTCAGGCTGGGCTTCTAAAGTCACCTGTAGATTTGCCGAGTTGCATGACTCTAGATTTATCTTAATGTTGTTAATTTGTATTGTGCTACTGGAGAGGTCGGCGCTCTGGTTCCTGTGTGCTACACAGGCTCTGGTGCTGGTGCTGGGGTTCGAGTGTCCGGGAGTTCAGGGTGTCAGCAGACAGGGTTCTCTCCTGAGCCTGTGTGTCTGAACCCAGCACCCAGCACCCACCTGCCGACAGCAGGATCGCTCTGAAAGCCAGACATCGGTCAGCTGTAGTGATGAAGCTTGTGTTGAGCACTAGTGAAGTGTTCAGCGGCTGGTTGCTCGGACCGCTGTGGCGCGCCAGAGGTTCAGGAATGCTCACTCATGCTCCACCACCCTCTTCCTCCTCCGGACAGAACAAGGACTACCATGGCTTTCACAGCGACCCGCACGTCGACAAGTGGAACATGAGGGCCGCCTTCTTCTTCGGCATCTCCGTGGCCATCGTCATCGGCAGCGCCTTCATACACTACCTGCCCGATCACGGGTGAGATCTGCACGCAGGGGCTGTGGAGGCGGACGTGTGCTGTGTGTAGCCCTGCGGTGAGGGACTGTGTGTGGGGACGCTGCGGCTGTGCTTGGTGACTGGTGCTGTGTGTGTCTGGACTCCAACTGGGGACTGCGGAGACCCCACCTCGCTGCGGGGGGCCTAGTGCCCTGACTTAAACTGCTGACCTCTGACTCTCTCTCCTTGCTCAGGATGAGGCTGTGGGCTCGGCGGGAGGCGGAACGGGTGATCAAGCAGAGGGAGGCACAGGGGCTCCCCGTTATGGATGAGTACTACTATGACCCCAGCAAGATTGTACTGCCCCCAGTGGAGGAGGAGGATTAACTGCAGCCCTGGAGGTTGGCACTGAAGCTTCATGGGACATTTGGATGTTAAGAGTATGTTTAATGATTCTCTTGGATTCCTGTATAATAATAAAAAAATTAAACATCCCCACTTTTCATGTCTTGAATAATAAAGAGTGCTGTAAAGCAACATGTTGGCTTTTTGTTCCTATAAGAACTCAAGCCAAACCAACTCCTGCTGTAGTTTTCATTCCGTTTCATCCAACAAGGAGAGCATTAGAATTGCAAAGGAACAAGTAAAAGGTTTATTCCAGAGGCACAAGCAATAGGTTTATTCCATGCTGAAAAGAGTAGAAAGAAAACAATGTTTTGGCTGTGGAGCCTTCTTTGGGTGTGAGCTGAAGCATTTACTTCTCTTTTCAGCAGGGAATAAACCTTTTACTTGTTCCTTCTCAGCCTGCGCATACTGACGCAGCTCCCCACCTGAGCATTAGAGCTGCTTTCCTGCCTCCAGGGTCAAGCAGAGTGAGGAGGTCAGACCCCTATAAGCAACATGATTCCTCTAAAAGATTTGTCATTTCACTCAGTAGGCCTCTGCATCAACACAGAAAAGCTGCAAATTCTTGAAATGTTTATTTGAAGGTCATGTATTTAATAATAACAGCTGAAGTAAAACAGATATGAAGTGAGCTGAGCCTCCTGTTTCCCTGTTCCTGTGATCCTGGCGGAGTCCTGGGACCTGCGGGGTCCTCTTGGCTTCAGTGCTGTGGAGTGAAACCCGTCATTCAGTTCAACTCTAATTGAACAGCTTAGCATAAACATATTTATCCCAACTCCTACAAAAATGCAGATTTGTTTATTGTGTGTGTGAGGGGTGAAGGGAAATCCCAGGAAAGGAAGGGATCAGGATTAAATCCATGCACAACGAAGTCAGTTTCCATCAGTCACTACAAGTGAACTTCTGAAGCAACTAACTTTTGTCCAGACCTTTTCATTTGAACCTCTCCATCAGTTGGTCTGTTGTACACTATAATTAACTTCTCTTCTGCATGTCTGCATCACATTCTCTCACAAACTTTGAATCAACACTAGAGTGATACACAACACTGATTGATCGTGGTCAGTTATAAATGAGATCAATAATAATAAAGTCATGGAACACATGTGTAAACAGAGTGAAAGAGCTCTTTTGACCCTCAGTACGTACCTATCTGGCACCATACAGCTGGCAGGTAGGATCAGTGTAGGACAGTGCGGTGTATTAGAAGAGCCCCATGTTCAGCAGCCTGGCACCAGAGAGACGAGAAACAGTCCTGATTCCACCACTGCCCTGGACACACCTCCAGTCTCCCCCTGGGACAGTCCCTGGACACACCTATGGTCTCTCCCTGCCCTCGGACAGTCCCTTGACACACCCCTGGTCACACCCTGGGACAGTCCCCCTGGACACACCTCCAGTCTCTCCCTGGGACAGTCCCCCTGGACACACCTCTGGTCACACCCTGGGACAGTCCCACTGGACAGACCTCCAGTCTCTCCCTGGGACAGCCCCCCTGGACACACCTTTGGTCTCTCCCTGGGACAGTCCCCCTGGACACACCTCTGGTCTCTCCCTAGGACAGTCCCTCTTGACACACCTCTGGTCACACCCTGGGACAGCCCCCCTGGACACACCTTTGGTCTCTCCCTGGGACAGTCCCTCTGGACACACCTCTGGTCTCTCCCCCCAGACAGTCCCCTGGACACACCTCCGGTCACACCCTGGGACAGTCCCCTTGGACACACCTCTGGTCACTCCCCCCAGACAGTCCTTACTTGCAACCTTGGTGTCTCCTGGTTTTCATCTTTACTGAAACACGCTTTTCCTCAAATAATTTTCAGAGCTAAAAAGCTGCAGATTTCAAGTTAGGTTTTGTTTTGTTTCTTTCCTGCTTAACATGGGAGGACAGGAGCTCAGTGATAATTGAAATTGACTGTGACCCAAGTTTGTATAGGAAATAACTAATTTGGATACAATTTTCTCAAATAGTTAAGAAACTGAAGAGTAATTAGAGTCTGTATTAAAATTAATTTAATTTTAATATTTGCTAATTCTAAGTGCAAAACAAGAGAACAGAATAATTATGAATGAGAGGAGTTATTCTGCCCATCTAGTCTCTTGGCTATCTAGGCTGTTTGTAGTCAATAGATCCCAGGATCTCATCCAGCTGTGTCTTTAGATCAGATCAGATCACTTTATTAGACATATACAATTTCTTGTATTAGGAATTTGAATTTGATCCAGCTGATGGAGTAAGCATTCTAATACACTTGTTGTATATGGAAAATAAAGAAATCTTGAATTTGTCTTTTCACAAAGCCCAACTTGCTCTCCATGAGACACAGAGACAGGGAGAAAAGCTTGGGGTCAGAGCACAGGGTCAGCCATTTATACAGGACCCCTGGAGCAATTGGGGTTCAGGGCCTTGCTCAGGGAGTAGGATTCCTCTGCCGGCCACGCGATTTGAACCGTCACCCTTATAGCACAGGCGCAGATCCTTAGCCAATGAGCCACCACTCAGCCCAAAAACTGCTCATCCGATTTAGCTGCAGTTCAGATTCCACCAAGGTTTGAACTTGGATTGCTGGATTCAGAGTCTAGAGTGCTATTCATTACACCACAGAACCGATGGGTTAGCAGGTTACCAGGGTATTGGCTCCAACAACATGTCTGGGCAGCTTGTTTCACACCCTCACCACCCTTTGTGTACAGATCACCTAGTGGCCATTTCCCAAGTTGTTTTTTTATCAGGACTTGGTAATGGTGTCATGGTATTGTTTTTTAACTGAAAGTATATCAGACTCAGTCATGTCTATATTTGACATGACAAATCGAAGAAGCTTTGTGGATAATTGAAAATATGATTTTCCTGTTGTAGAATTAGGAAAAGTGCCACTGAAATGCCGTATAAACATGGTTTAATATCGCTGCCAGCAGCACGCAATGACAGCCGGCTCACCGTCTCCCTTATCTCTCGCCGAGACTCGCTGGATTCGGGTTCCGCCTTTTTCGCCCTCTTCCATTGGCCGCAAGAACTGCCAATATAGTCAACATTCGTCCCTGATTGGATCGTCGGATCGCTTTGCCGTCACACCTTTCGTCACTACAAAAAAGCAGAAAGGTGACCAAACACGCTTTGTGATTGGCTGATTGGGCGCAAATCCAGAAACCTGCGTGTGCGATTGGTGGAGCGCGGCGCCGGTAGGCGGGTAGCTCGGCGTGGCAGGGACGAAGGGGGCGGAGCGTGAGAGTCGGACAGGAAAAGAAAAAGGAAAGAGGAGAGTCAGAGACCGACAACAAACGGTAAAGTCTTTTTATTTTAACATGTTTAACTTGTTCAGAAGGGCGCACGCCGGGTCAGGGTGGTGTCTAGTATCGATGTGCGTCCGATTTTGAAAGAATATATAAGTAGGGGTTATCCAGTTCCTTGAGAAGCCCACAACAACAATAAAGACTCCGAGTTCGAGGAAAAAGAAAGTTGAATCGCGGAATGCGTGCTCCCTGGCCGGCTGTGCGGGCTCCTGCTCTCCGCGGGCCGTGAGCTGGCGGCCAGTAACCCAGCGCAGTCTGCGGGAAGGGCGGGCTGGCTGTGCGCTGCCGGGCGGGGGCCCAGCCGCGGGCCGGGCTGCGGGGCGCTGGGCCGGGGGAGGGCTCCGCTCTGGGGCTGCGCCGCGAACACAGATGCCGAGTCGCGGCTCGGTCCGCGGGGGGGGAGACTGTACCTCAGCCCGCAGCCGCCCTGAAGGGTCTCCGTCGAACCAGCGTCTCTGCCGGCGGAGGCGGTTTGGGCGGGGCGGCGCGTGCTCGGCGCTCGCGGGACCCCGGGCTCAGATCGCCCCGGGGGGGGGGGACAGGGGGGCGGGCGGCGGGGGGGCGTTAATACAGGACACGGAGCAGCTCTCGGGCTTAATACGATTACGCGATCGAGGGAGTTTTTTTTTCTCTGTAAGCTGGGAAGGATTCACCTTCCGGTCAGGCCCCACTTCCGCATCTGCACTTCCGGCTCCAGCCGGCCGGGTGTCTGCGCTCAAGAGCTCCGCCAGCTCCTGCCTCCGTGTGTGACACACACACACACACTCTACCCTGGTATTGTTGCGTGAAGGTGACCAGCACGCTGTTCCAACACAAGACCTTCGTCACGCGTATTCCCTTCCCTCTGATCCTTTAAGATCGTGTGTACTTTAATAACAGCTGATGCAGTTCTCAATTATTTTCAGTGTCCATAAAGAATAGCTACAGTTATTGATTTTAGACAGTTTGGTCTTTCAAATCACAACTGTGTGTATTGTGTGCTTCCATTCTCCAGTTCAGGAGAAGTTCAGATGTTTTAACCTGTCCCTGTACTGATCTTGCAGTATTTAACACTGCTGACCTTTAACCCTAATAATTGTCACTCCAAACTTTTTTTCTGAGGACAAAAGAGGAGCAGGAAGCTCAGAACAGGCCAGTTTTGATAAGAAACTCAGAAAAGATCTCATCCACAATAGGAACAAATTTAACAATGGGCGTGTTGTTTCACATGTTTATACGTTACCTGCTCAAAGCATAAGGAATAAAATGTAAGACCTCAAGTTTAATAGGGAACTATGGCTTTCTGAAAGTAACTGAAACTAAGGGAATGATAGTAATAATAATAATTGTTACACTTATATAGCGCTTTTCTGGACAATCCACTCAAAGCGCTTTACAGTTAATGGGGATCCCCTCCACCACCACCAGTGTGCAGCCCCACCTGGATGATGCGACGGCAGCCATAGTGCGCCAGAACCCTCACCCTCCTCTCAGTGGGGAGGAGAGCAGAGTAATGAAGCCAATTCGTAGAGGGGGATTATTAGGAGGCCATGATTGGTAAGGGCCGATGGGAAATTTGTCCAGGACACCGGGGTTACACCCCTACTCTTTTCGAGAAACGCCCTGATCAATGAGAGTCAGGACCTTGTTTTTTTACGTCTCATCCGAAGGACGGCGCCTGTTTACGGTATAGTGTCACTATACTGGGGCATTAGGACCCACGTGGACCGCAGGGTGAGCGCCCCCTGCTGGCCCCACTAACAGCTCTTCCAACAGCAACCTTTCCCAGGAGGTCTCCCATCCAGGTACTGACCAGGCTCACACCTGCTTAGCTTCAGTGGGTTGCCAGTTGTGAGTTGCAGGGTGATATGGCTGCTGGCAAAGGAAGATGATCACGGCAAATATAAAATTAAAGGATACCTTTGTTTAGAAAGGTGGGTTATAGTCTCGCCCTCTACACCTTCAGTATGAAAAATCTCAGGCTACAGAACAGATACGAGAGGGAACAGGGAGGGTGGGCTAAACGGGGAATTAGAAACGCTAGGGGCTAAACAACAGGCATGGACCATAGAGCGCTGTTTTCTACTCGTGGGTCAGGACAGGTCCGCAGTGTTGTGAGTTACCCCCTTCTCATGCAGAGAGCTGATGGGTTTCTGCCAGTGCAGAGGGAGCTGTTCTTGTGCGATTGCTGTCTGTTGGCATTAAAGGTGTAACGTTCTGACAGCGGAACTGCGTCCGGAGCAGCGTGAGGGGTGGGACTGTGCCGTGTGTTTCCCGGTGTGAGAGTGTGGTGCTGTGTCAGGCACGGGGGCGACTGCAGTCAGCCCCTGCTGTGCAACGCACGAGCAAGTCCAGTCAACGGTGGGGCAGGCGGGCGATGGCGAGAGTAAGAGGAACAAGTGCACAGCTCATGAATGTGAGGTCAAGCGAAGAGGAGAGGCTGGGCCAGCCCATGTTGCAGCGATGAATGAATTGGACGTCTTGCAGAGTAAAGGCCTGTTTTCCTGCTGTTTGTGTTGTAAATTCTGGTAACTGTATCGGCTGACATCAGTAGAAATGTTTTTCATCTTCGAGCCCTCCTAGTGTATTATGGAGCATGTCTTATTCTGTTCTTTTTAACTGAGATACAGCAGATGATTATTACAACTACATCATGGTGAACCTGTCATTCCAATTCTCATAGAAGTATTTGTGTTAATTTCTCAGTAAAGTGTGCCTTTGTAACTTTTGTCCTTTTCTCAGGATCCCTTACTAACATCTAAGAATGTTAAGATTGTTTTGAAAATCCTAATCACCATATTTATTGTAACATCCACAGCAATTCATTGTGTTGGCGGTTAAACACTGATATTACCAGGGGAAGCTGCTTGTAATCAGGAAATGTAGAAAAGGTGACCGTGTACTGGGAGAATTGTTTCATTATTTTCTCCTCAGCCCGGTTTGTAAAGGCCAGCATACTTGGGAAGATGCTCTTATTGATCTACTCTTTAGAGACAGCCAAAGCACTATTAAGGGAATAAACCTGATGGAACCATTGGGAGCTGAGACCACAACATAGAACATTTTCCTTTATTCTTTAATAAAGGTCAGGAACACGCCAGGTATTTCTACAGTAACAGGTCAGGAAAACGCCAGGTATTTCTACAGGAACAGGTCAGGAACACGCCAGGTATTCCTACACGAACAGGTCTGTAAAGCCCTTTTTGTTGCTGATGGAGCTCCATCAGTATTTGGTCATTGCTGCAGGTAGTTACATCGCTGTGCTCATTTGACACAGAGGCACCCCAGGGGCTAAGTGGCTCACAGCAAATCACTGAAGCCAAATGACTTTTTCCAGGTCGGTTTTAAGGAAAAGTGTTTTTCAATAATTAATCAAAAAAAGGACAATGTGGAATCCAGGAAATTATAGGCCAAGCATTCATACTTCTGTTAACAGGAGAGTCCTAGGAACGACAGTCAAATTAGAAGAGTGCTCAGTAAGAAGTGGCACTTGAAGAGGCGGCCGTTGTGGATTTAGAAGGTGAAGGCCTTAACATACTAAAGTTCTTTGAATAAATAGACAGATAATAACCATAAAACATCAAATATCCTGTCTTTGAGTTTCAATCTAAAAGTTGTAGGCGTCAAAGGTAAAGTTAGCACATGGATCAGAATGTGGTTAACAGGAAACAGCACATCATCTCCAGGGCGTACAATCTGGAGGGGTGTAGATATGGTCAGCTCAGCAGTCCCACTTGTAAACTACAGAGGAATTCGTTTAGGACCAAGGGCGTGAACTGTTTCTTTACACAGAGAGAACTGAGGATCTAGGATCGTCTTTTCAGTCAGATGTTTCGGGCCCAAACTCTGAATACTCTTTAGAATCAGCTTGATGAAATGTTAGTTTCACTCAGCTATTAAACACCCAAATGTGCAGGATGTGATAACTGTTCTTGTTCTGTTTGCAATTTTTCTTACACTCTAAATATGTCTGTATGACCACATTTCATATGCCTGAGTCAGCATTTTTGAAGAAAGCCTCTCTTTGTGAATTATATTCCTTGTCCCTTGAAGTAGAAGCTACTTCTTGGAGTCTCTGCTCCAAGTAAGACAACAGCTACTGTGTCTGACCTCTGCTGTACTTCGGTAAATCTGGAAGCTGTGTGAGTCTTTACATATACATTTCAGTTGCTGTGCTTGTCCAGTTTGCCATAAAAAATGCAGAGTAAAGTTTTCAGTCAAACCATTGACTACATAGTTACATAATCCATATTTCTTACCTTGATCTTGTAAAATTAAATTAAATAATGGAATGAAATAATTGGGGTTGTTTGGCTGCATTATATCGAGCTGTATTGAGAAGCCCAGCTGGTACAAGTTTAGCTAGTGATGTAATCTTGAACAGTGGATCCAGTGACAGGAAGTTACAAAGCACTTTTCTATGAACAAAACTGTTTATAATTGAATGTCTCAGTTGCTCTAAAGGAAAGACCCTCACTCAAACCTACATCAGGGAGGAAGCAGAGGAGATGATAGATAAATATGGGTTTTTGGAGACTGTTCTAGATTGCAGGTTAAGTTTGGGGCAAATATTCTGTTTTCCAAAAATGGCAAGAGGGTCTGTTTCTTAAGCAAAAATATTTTAAGGTGGATAATTCATTGCTGATCATGTTTCATCAGTCTTTTGTTGACTATGCTTCAACGTTTACCCTCATCTGCTGGTTTTTGAATTTGAATCTGGGGAGTAAGAACAAGCTGGGGAGTCTTGTCAAACTGTGTCAGAAAGTCACTGGTGCTGATCTAGACCCTGTCCCAGGTCTACCAGTTAGCAGTTGTGTGTAAAACATCTCCCATCCTAGAGGCCTTCACACATTTTGTTAATGAATTCCAATTACCCCCATCAGAACACCGATTTCCCCATTTAAAACCTGAGAGGTATAATTTTGCATTTATACCTCTGGCAATAAACATGCTTAACAAATGATTCGCTTGATCGTGGATATGTGTATTTTTATCTTTATGTTGTCTGCTGCTGTAAGACAAATTGCCCCTTGGGGATATTAAAGACTCTCTTTGTAATTTGTTAAGTTGTAAATTGTTTCTCAAAGTGAAAGTTCCATTGGCTTCCTTTTTGCATTGTACAAACACACTCAGTTCTCTTGCAGTATGCCTGCGAGTACGTTTGCTTGAGAAACGTTCTCCAGCTAGGAGGCTGTTTGCATTGCATTGTGCTTTATTCTGTTTGCGTCACATAACCACAGAAAACACTGAACAAGCCAGAAGGGCGCTGGCCTTCAGTGGCAACCTGTCACTGCAGAGGAGACGCTCAGTGACAGCTGGGGCACAATAACTGCACCCAAGCAGTAATACCAGACAAATGTCATGGTGCAAGTGTGTTGTCACTGAATCATTTGTAGGAAAACTAAACACTGAAATATCCTAGGGCTTTACTGAACATTTATTGGTAAGGCAAGCATGTTTTTATTAGATATTACAGTGAAAAAAATTTACAGTTACTGAACTAATTCATTTTAGTTTCACAATTACTCAAAAAATGTAAGACATCAAAAATGTTTTTAATCATCTAGGAAATGCTGCCTGCAAATGTCTCTCCTGTTAACATCTGTATAATGCGAACAGAATTCTTCACATTTTTTTGCGGAGGTTCATCTGAAGTCAGATGGTATTTAGATGCCTTGATCAACAACTGTTCAACATCACTTACCGGTGATTCTGGAAATGTTCTACATTTTGCTCCTTAAAACTAAATTGTTATTATTCATCATTTCTTGTTGCTAATGTTAGCTCAAATTATATTGTGCTTTAAAAATAATGCAGTGTGAGTGGTGTGGCACTGGGCAGCCCCAGCTTCTGTCCATTAATAAGTTAGCCCACGATTTATTTTTGATGTAGTGCTGTGTGCGTGGCATTACAGTGTGAATGTTTATCTGGCTGTGAGTGTATTGAGCTTGCTGGGCGTGTTTTTGTATGTTCATACAGATTTTATCAGAGTCTAAAACTCAACTGCTTGAGTGGAAAACTGAAAGATGAGGAAAGTGTTTGTGGTGTCACTTTCATGGTTTGACATTGGTTGCTGATCATTAACAAGCAAGAGGGAGTGCGTTTGCTAGTGAAGGTGGTCTGAGTTTGTTTGGTTGGAGCTAGATGCTGGTGCAGTAGCATTAGCATCAGAGGTTTCGTGTTATCGAACAGAACTGCACTTCAGTGTGCTGCAGATGTTTAAACCAGCCTTTTTGATGTTTCTGGGGTTCTGTGTGACTGTTTTCCTCTGAGGTTAGCAGTGCCCTTGCCAGTGTCCTGAACCCCTGCTTCTTTTTTGAAGATGGCTGCAATACGTAAGAAGTTGGTGATCGTGGGGGATGGAGCCTGTGGCAAGACCTGTCTTCTCATCGTCTTCAGTAAGGACCAGTTCCCTGAGGTCTACGTGCCTACTGTCTTTGAGAACTACGTAGCCGATATCGAGGTGGATGGCAAGCAGGTGAGTAACGGGTACCACCAGGCCCAGACCTCTGAACCGGGCCTCCTGCCTGCCAGCCGGAGCTCTGAACCGGGCCTCCTGACCGCCAGCCGGAGCTCTGAACTGGACCTCTGAACTGGACCTCCTGCTTGCGGGCGGGAGCTCTGAACTGGGCCGCCAGGCCGCCAGCCGGAGCTCTGAACCGGGCCTCCTGACCGCTAGCCGGAGCTCTGAACCGGGCCTCCTGCCTGCCGGCGGGAGCTCTGAACCGGGCCTCCTGCCTGCCGGCGGGAGCTCTGAACCGGGCCTCCTGCCTGCCGGCGGGAGCTCTGAACCGGGCCTCCTGCCTGCCGGCAGGAGCTCTGAACCGGGCCTCCTGGCCGCCGGCAGGAGCTCTGAACCGGGTCTCCTGGCCTCCTGTCTGCCAGGGGGAGCTCTGAACTGGACCTCCTTGGCCACCAGCGGGAGCTCTGAACCAGCCATCCACAACAGACCCCTAGAAACACAAAACATTATGATGTTCTTGAGATGCAGAAACGTAATTTAAGATTATGTTCCATAAGTTCCATGTTTCTAAAAGTGAGATAAAGAATTTTTCTCCACTACAACCAAGCGGTGTGTGTAGAAAGAGGGGGTTTTCAGTTGAATGGTGTTGCTGTTCTCACAGGTGGAGCTGGCACTGTGGGACACAGCTGGGCAAGAAGATTATGATCGTCTCAGGCCCCTGTCCTACCCTGACACTGATGTCATCCTCATGTGCTTTTCCATCGACAGCCCTGACAGCCTGGGTAAGTGAGGCCCTCCGTCTGCCTCAGAGCAGCAAGACGTCGCTCTCCCACTGCTGACCTGACGGAGCGTACAGAGAGCGGGGCTGTTAGCTCTGTCTCTGACATCTGAGATACAGAGCCAGTGTTAATATTCACTCTTGCTCATCAGTTTGAGTGGTTTCCACCCATCAGCTGACTGCCACTCGCAGAGCCTTTCTGACTAGATGGTCTCTGCAGGCTGGAGGTGATCGCTGCAGGGCCGTGCCCTGGCTGGACACTAGACCCTCGCAGGGCACGCTGGCGCGCAGTGTCAATCTAGAGACACCAGCCACCCTACCCAGCATGCCTTAGGGAGGTGGAAACAAACTGGGGCACCTGGAGAAATCCCTTACAGGCCTGGGGAACATGGGAACTCCACACAGAAGCTCCAGTCCACAACCCCGATCCAAGCTGTGAGGCAGCAAGGCTGGGATTTCACAATAATATAATTTACTTAGCAGAACAGACAGTGTGCGGTCTCCTGCAGCTCTCTCCAGGATGAGTAGTTTACTGTTGAAAAATGGATTGAAGTACGTTGCATTTAAATACAAAACCATTAAATTAACAAAAAGTCAGGTACTTAACTGAACAGAACTGAGCACATTGCAGATTAAGTGAAATGCTATTTAGGTGTTTGAAGAATGTGAAAGCCCTAGATGGCGATTCCTTAAGGTGTTTTGGAATTACGGCCTGTGTTCTTTTTTAAACTTCTTCACATTGTGTCTGCCATAGTTTAGCATTGTAGGCTCCTGTCTAACCGACTATGCTGTCTGACAGAAAATATACCTGAGAAGTGGACTCCCGAGGTGAAGCACTTCTGCCCCAACGTGCCCATCATCCTCGTGGGCAACAAGAAGGACTTGCGCAACGACGAGCACACGCGCCGCGAGCTGGCCAAGATGAAGCAGGTACGCTGTGCGCCATAGCTGTCAGTGCGCAGGGCCTGTGAGGGGCAGAGCACCTGCTTTCTGACATAGGAGGAGAAGCCATGCTTCCCAGCTGCAGCTAAGCTGAAGAATGCTCCACAGCCGAAACGCTGTGTCTCTTTTCTTGTCCTTTCAGCGTGGAATAAACCTTTACCTGTTCCTCTACAACTAATATCTGTCACAATCAGACTGGCTTTCCCACACTCGCCTTACTCTTCAGACTACACTGTAGCAATGACATGCAGGGAGAAATAGCAGCACAGGAAACCTGTTCATGATAGCGTACAAAGTCCAAGTCCAAAGGTGAAATAACAGCAAACAAAATTAAAATCTGCAGGTGGTACCGCTGACTGAAGTTCCTCAGAGTCGGTGCCGTTTCATGTTATGTTACCAGTGTGTTTTGTATTTGCTGTCAGTGTTCAGAATTCAGAATCACTAGTGTTTGTCTGAATGTCAGCTCTAAGAAAGGAAATGACTGGTGAAAACCGAACGTTGAACTTGACGGTGAGCGGGAGAAGTCGCGCAGACAGGGGTGCTGATCAGTCTCTTCCCTTTACCACCTCCAGGAGCCAGTGAAGCCAGAGGAGGGCAGAGACATGGCGAACCGCATCAACGCGTTCGGCTATCTGGAGTGCTCAGCCAAGACGAAGGACGGGGTGCGGGAGGTGTTCGAGATGGCCACCAGGGCGGCGCTGCAGGCCAAGAAGCGCGGGAAGAAGAACGCCTGCCTTTTATTATAGAGGAGAGGAAAAAGTGAAGAGGGAGAAAGAAAACCAGGCCAAGGAAAATGTACCAGCAAGAACCCCCTTCTGCCCCCCAGCTTCCTCCTCCATCGCTGTCCTGCCCCACTCCAGGTATGAGCTCATGCCTCCGCATCCGATCCTGCTCTAGCGCCAAACCAGAGGATCGTCTCTCCAGGAACAGCCTCCCTCTCCCAGATGGACAGTTGCCTTGGCTGATGAGAGGGGCTCCCTCACAGGCAGGCTGGACACAGAAGCAGTGGCTTGGTTTTCTTCAAAGGCTCGCCCTTAGTTTTAAACACTTGGCTTCAAAACAATTACATCTGCAGTGTTGTGTCATCGACAGAGAAAAGGTCCCCTGGAAACAAATGTCTATATAATGTTTTAAGTTTTGTTCCTCATGTCATCGTTTGTAGCCAAAATATTTTTGTGGCACTCATGGAAGTTGCTTACTGGGCTTTTCCTCAAAGCTGGCGACATGTCAGCTGCGCTCCAAGATACAGTGTTCCTGTTGCTAACGCAGCTGTTACTCTGGATAGGTATGGGGAAGAGGGCATTGTTTGAATGCTGTCTCTAGCGGCGGACTGGGTGACGAATGTTGTGCGAAACTGACAGGTGACGTCCCTTGGCAGTGTTAGTGGCAGAGGATGCTGTATCTTGAGTTGTGGATAAGTGTTTAAATTAACATTTCGCCATAAGTCCTCAGTCTTTTTTTCATCTGCAGTGTGGGACTAGTATTGTTTCGGTCATTACTGCCAGGGGCCCGCAGTGTAGACTGGTGGATCTGCATGTGCTCCTTGTTTCTGCCCCACTGTGTCTGTAGCACTGAAGCTCCTTCCTCATGGCATCTGCCTGCTCCTGTCGGGTTCAATTCCACAAATCTGTCTCATAGAAGCAGAGATACTGTTTTAAGAGCTTCAGCCACATGTAAAAATGACGACTATAAAGGATTTTGAACATTAACAGATGGGTTGTTAATAAGACTGAGTTTGTGTTGTTTAAAACTGGGGGTAACCCCCCTCTCCTCTTACCCACTGCTTCCCCTCCAAGCTGGGCAGGGCCTGCAACCAGTGCAACATCCTGGCATGAGGTGCCTGTCTGGCAGCCTGGTGTGAAGAAGCATAGCAGCGTATTTTAAAAGGACTCTTCGCAAACATTCCTGCCACCTCTGTCCTCCTTCACCACCTGTAGACCACTGCAGCAAGTTGTGACCTGCCGCTCTGTCAGGCTCCCTGTAGTCTGTAGCTTGTGAGCAGGCCCCACCCCTGGGTCTCGCCGTACACCGCGGCCCCTCGCTGGAGCGCGCCGAGCTGGTGTGTCAGCGGTTTCCGGAGGATCCTTCCTCACCATCTGTTCCATTGAATCGCCCCTCGGAGTCGTTCAAGTCAGTCTGAGCCACTGTCCCTGTAACCCCGGTGGGTTTGTGTTCTCGCTAATCCTTTGAAAGGGTCCCAGGATTGCATCTGGGATTTGAAAAGAGGGTTGAAAAAGGAAATAAGCTGGCGATTTTAATTCACGATTTAAACCCTGCCACAAAAAGATAAATGACACTGGACTCAGTCTGTAGCCCTGGGGTCACCCTCATTTCCTCCCAGAATATTGACAGTGATAGCTCTGTGTGAAAGGGCTGGGGGAGAGGGTTAATTGTTTGAGAATAGCAAATGATATGGGAATCTTGATAAAATCAGCCATGTGAACAGCGAAGGCAATAGGATCCCACTTGATAAACAGTAAAGGGGGCTGCATTGTCAGACTACAGAGGGTCATCCTGATGGAGATTCCAGTCTGGACAGTCTGGAGAGCTGGAAGACTGTGTCACACATTTGAGTTAAGTGTTGTGACTTGAATGACCTGTTTTACACATATTGTAAGACTTCTACCTAATGGGTGACTAGATATCCCTGCAGCAGTGGGTGAAAAACTGCGTACAGGTCCACAGTGCACAATGCATGAGCTTTTCAGCATGAAAGGAGGTGAGAGGGTTTTTCAACTGCCCATATCTATCTATATATATATGCATACAATATTACATATATATGTAATATTCTAGATTTTGGCTTTTTCCTTTTGGGACTGGATAAGATGTATTCACACCTGGTTTTGTTTTGCTTAGCCTACTTTCCTTTAAGGCCTTTGTGCTGACTGATGACGAGTTTCTGAGTACTGGTGAAAGCCAACACAGAACTTGGCAAATGTGCAGTTCAAACCCATCAGGATTGCAGTCGGCCTTTGTTAAGGAGTCTTTAAGGATTTCCAAAGAGGGGGGTTGACCTGCACATTTGCTCAGCGTCCTCCATTCGAAAATAAATGTCCTGTGTCCAAGTGATGGAGTCCACAGGGATGGAAGGTTAACTGAAAAATGCGGTGCTGAAACTTCTCACTGCGTTTCTTTGGGAATATGAAAACCTACCTAATTTATAAAGTCTGAAGTAAGTCAAGGTTTTTTAAACCGGTCCTGGTCACATTTTCCTGTCTGTGCTGGCCCAGGGGACGTGAAGGGGGCAAGTGTTCAGCTTCCTCTAGCTCTCACACGTACAAACCCTGCGCCTCCTTCCTTTTTTTCTGCTCTTGTACTGTATATTTAACCCTGTGTGGAATTCTACTGGCTTGTACTGTATCAGTAATACCCTCTTGCAATTCTAGAATCTTACCTTAAAAATGTAAAAAAGGAAAAACTAAATATTATATTAAAAGTACTTCTTTTTAAAATAAAGTCACGAGAGAAAAAGAATCTGCCGCATATAACTTTACCTTTTGTACAAATGCATCTTGGAATTTCCTCAGTCTGCTTTTAAAACTACTTTAAATAAAAATTGTTTTTAGGGTACTGAGTTTGTGCAGTGTCCTCTTTGATGCGCACTTGGACAGGGGCAGAAGACTGATCACAGTTATGGTCATGTCCTCCAGCAGCTCAAACACAGTTGCTCATGCTTGCACACACAGAGCTGAGATACACACTTGTTCAGTGACGCACGCCATGTGCATAAAGCTCAGATACACGCTTGTTCAGGGATGCACACTGCGTGTACAGAGCCGAGATACACGCTTGTTCAGGGATGCACACTACGTATACAGAGCCGAGATACACGCTTGTTCAGGGATGCACACTGCGTGTACAGAGCTCAGATACACGCTTGTACAGGGCGGCTGTTCCTTCACAGGCAATCACGCATCTGCGCAAATCATCCAAAGGTGTTTTTGCTTTAAAAAAATTTAAGCAAACAGTATGTCCAATTAAAATCAAGAGAACTGTCAACATTGTTTTTTTTCTAATTATCCAAAAGATCTGCTTTATTAATTAACAAATTTGTGTATTTTGTCTTTAATAGAAGGAAAACGTCAGCCAATGACTCTGCACAGAGAACAAAGTCTTGCAATTTCTATACGTTGCCAAACCAAACTGGTATAGAATTCCCTCAGTAATAACTCCATAACCCTGAATGAGAATGGGCCAGGAAACATTGAGACATTTTTCAGTTGACACAGGAAATACAATCTCTGGTGCACTTCCATTGTGATGCTCAAAACATATGTATCCCATTTGAGGATGTTAGCAATAGTACTGCTAGAATATTGAAAGACACCACACGTTGAAGACATTCAATCATTGCAGTGATTTCTAATTCCCTCACTGCTGGTGCAGAACAGCTGCTGGGTTTCGCCAAGGTGGGGATTCACTTGAGTGGCGAGTTAAGTGAGTCCACTAAATATGTGTAAAAATTAAATCTTCTGGGGGTTTGGGTTCCAGGAACAGGTTTTAGTTATTTTCAGTATGGAAACCACATCAAACATAAAAACAACGAAGTGCCATTCGGGGATCTATAACAAAGTTCTCCTTTAATTCACAGTCTACTATCACTCGAACAAGATGTAATCCTGTAGAACTCCACTCTTCAAACAAAACAGCTCCCTACACACACCACGAACCCTTGTGCTTCGCATATCCCCCCTCTTAAGAACCGCCCCTGCTGCTGCATTAAATACCAAACCTTAATTAAATAACTTGCTTCTTAAATGAACACTACAAATCCCAGTCCTACACTTGTAAAGTGCTTTGAGACACTGTGGGATGAAAATGCATTACAGATTTACATTGAACATGAGATGAATAATGGTATTAAGATCCCAACTCTAAAAGGTCACATCCGTTCAGGAGCCTGAAATTTACAGGAAGGACCGTGAACAGTGCAGAGTAGTGACTGCTGTCTTCGTCAACAGGTTTAACTAGCTCTACATTCTCTGCGTGCACTTTGTTCACTTCCAGGTTACTGCAGTACAAGCACTGGGTGCGCTTTATTTTTTTAGCCTGCCAGGCCAACTTTCCTCAGTCATACAGACCCGCATCAAGCCCTGCGCGCTGCGACATTGGCCTTCCTGTACAAGAAGACGGCTTCATCTCTAACCAATCAGAGGGCTCGAAAAAGCTGTCACGTAGAAGCAGAGCCAATCAATAACGAGAGGCGGACTTTCCTTTTCTTGGCCTATGGTGTCCGCGGAACTCTTAAAGGGAAATGTCAGATCCAATAGGAAAGCGGCGCTGTGGACGCCCCGCCTGAGAAAAATGTTGATTGATAAGGCTCTTACCCAATCATATGTTTTATAGGAATGGACCCAAAGTTTTTGGACCAATCAGCTGCAGCAGTCTGCCTATCAAGCTCCGCCCCGGTAGATGGCCATTTTGTTTTGGACGTAGAGCGAGACGGTTTTTCCAACATTTCTAAAAACATGTTTGTTTATTCATAACTTTAACCCTTGGCGTTTCGGAACAATCTTTCAGAAGGTATGATTTCTGTTCCTTTGACGAGATTTTTCATTCTAATCGGCTCTCCTTTTCGAGCAGCGAGTTAAAATAACGCTGTGTCTGGAGACCCCGGAGGTGCTGTTTACGCAGGTAGACGTTGGGCTCGTTTATAACTGACAAATCCCGTTAAAATGTTTTTTTTTAAACCGAAACCGCCGTATTCCTCATATCAACAAGCGCGACAGAATTGGTTAACGCTGTATTTCTGAATCGCAGCGAAAGAAATGATTCTAATGTCGGTAGTTCAGTGTTGTTCAGCGGTGTCAGTGTGTTGCAGCGCCATTGAAAGCGCCGATACTGTGGTCAGCACCTGTGTGCCGGGGCTCTGGACGCGTACACTTCACCTCGGGGGATCGATGGGATGTAGCTTCACCGACCGATTGACCGACTGTTTCTTCAGTAGCGTCTCTGCTTCTCATGGGCTGCCGGTTAGCTGCTGGGACCCAGGCGGCCCGGAGAGCTGCGCGGCCTCGGTTGTCCCCTCCTGTCGGTTACATGTCGTATAAACGAGCACGGCGTGGTCACGCCTCTTGAGCTCGGATCTGAAAGACTTGGCGGCGGGGGTGAGCTGGGTTGATTAGCCTGCAGGAGACGCGTGTGACCCGAGCCTCTAGCTCCCGGTGACAGAGGCAGACTCGTGTGTCCGGGTCTTCTGCAGGGCGTGGTGCTGGTCCAAATGACTCCTCTCTCTCCCCCTCAGGACAGCGAACCTGGTGCGGGGTGCCGAGCTGTCTGTGTGCCAGGTGGCCGGAGCGGGATGGACTACGAGAGGCGGTAAGATGATGAGGGTAACAGCTGCAAACACACCTGGAGGGACGCAGCGCAGGATTGGAAGGAAGTTCTGCCTGCACAGCCAGGGGCCCGGCTGTCTGCTCGTGTTATTAATGCCAGTGAGCAGTTAGAGAACTAACTGTGCTTCTTACTAGATTAGGCTTCGCCAAGGTCCTTAAGCAGAAGACTGATTGCATTATACAGCGCATAGAAGCCTGGGCTGGTGGTTAAAATAAAGAGTTTGCTCTCGTTATCGTCACGTCTGTAGCCAGGTCACTGTGATATCGCGTGCTGAGCTGGTGTCTGTGCGAAGAAGTCTTCTCTTCTGACTTGGAGACCAGCTGAACTGAAACCCGCCGGAGCGGCTCCCGTGGGCTCGGACCGGTCTCCGCCGCGCGGCCGCGCTCTCACCTGCTGCCTCTCCTGTGCCCGCAGGGGCGGGCGGGGGGACCGCCTGGGCCGCTACGGCAGCGACCTCCAGGACCACGACTACCGGGACATGGACTACCGGGCCTACGGGCGGGACGAGCCCACGGGCCTGGGCTTCGAGCCACTGGAGCAGGAGGAGCACCCCTTCCCCCGTGAGGACAGGGGGTTCCGCCGGGCCGAGGACTTCCAGCGCTTCCGCAGGGAGGAGCGCGCCCACGAGTGCGAGCTGCTCGGCAGCGAGTACGAGCCCTTCGAGCCCCAGGAGCGGCCCAGGGAGTACGAGCCTCGCAGGAGGGGCTTCCGGCCCTACGGCCGGCCGGGGGGCTCCGCGGCGGAGTACGGCACCTCGGAGCTGGAGGAGGAGAGCTACAGCGGCCCCCCTGCGCAGGAGGAGTATGACGAACTGCACCCCGAGGACCCGGAGTTTCAGGGCCCGGACGACCAGCAGGTGAGGTCTAGGTCCAGCGTTAACGCGGCACGGGCAGGTGACCAGGTCACCCTAGACGTTCAGCTCTTTCGCAGACTGCTGCAGCTGTTCTCGACGTGCGGCACGGGCTTCAAATGTAAGCTTAGCGACTGAAGTGCGAATGAATTAATTGTGAGCTTGTCGTGTGTAAATCTGTACCTGGCAGGAGTTCCCAGAGGCTGCCGTCTCCGGCCTGGCAGGGGGCCGGGGATCCGAGGGGTACCACGCCCGTGATGCTCTGGAGGAGTCGGCGGGCTTCCCTCCTGACCCGGACTTCCGGGACCAGGACTACCGCGCCGACTCGGGCGAGCAGAAAGCCAGCAACATCATCATGCTGAGGATGCTGCCTCCTGTCGCCACTGTCAACGAGGTAAGCAGCCCCGCGCTGTAGGACGTCTCTCCCCAGCAGCGCCGTCAGCAGGCAGTGTCTGGGGATGCAGATGTTGATTAAGTACCACAGAGGATCTGATTCTCCCTTTTTTCTTTTTCTTGTCTCTTGTTCTTTTCTCGTTCGTTTTTGAATTAGACACTGTAGTGTCCACCGCGAGGTGTATGTGATCTCTTTTTGGTCTCCGATTTGTTTCCATCTCCTCCCCTCTGGGGCTGGGATTTAAATACGAGGATTTAATTCTTTACAGTTTGATGTTAATAATGCTGTCCGTGTCTGGGGTCAGGATCTGCCTTCATCCCTCTGCCTCCCCTCTGTTGTTGCAGATCCGCTCCCAGCTGCAGGAGCAGGGCATCCAGCCCAGGGAGGTCCGGCTCATGAGGAACAAGGCATCAGGTGAGCCTGCACTCCACAGGGTCTCCCCTCCTCCCCCCGCCCTCTGCTTCCCCTCCTCCATTCTTTGTGCTGCTTTCCCCGGGAGGCTGGGCTGCCTCTGTCTGTACACCAAGCCACACGGGATCCGTCCCCAAGACGGGCCTGGTACACACCTCCCCACACACCCTCAGACAGCAGAGCACACAATCGCCCCCCAGCAAGGGCATAGGAGCTCTCCTCCCAGCAGGAGAGACCCCATCGTAAGTATGCCCGAGCACCTCGGTGTCTGTGTGGTCGCGGTGTTGCTGCAGTGTGTATCTCGCCCTGGTCTACAGAAGAAAGACCTTCCTCTCCACCGTCTCTGGGGGAGCCTGAGAAGTCAGTGATAGTTTCTATTGCATGTAGGTACAGAAGGCGGGGACTAAAAGAAGGACCAATTTCTTTAAACCATTCCGTTGAGATGCTTTAGCATTAGGAAACTCATCAGAATCAGCATAGTTTCGAAGCCTGATCTGCTCGTATCTTAAGTGGCTTTGCACGACTGTGTCTGGTCTGTTCTGAGACTGCATCTGTAGAAAATAATTTCTTGAACTGGCAGGTATTTCTGTTCCTACTGGTCACAGATTTCCAGTGGTGATCAAGGCAATGTGCTATAGAAAATGTATTTTTTTCCAGTTCTATTTGAAATACAAATCACAGAACTACAGCAAAACTCCAGTTCAGGATTCTCCCTCTGGCCGGCTTGTGTTGGTGCCTCCGGCTTGCAGGCTGTACAGTGACCTGTGCAGAATGGGCTGCGGGCACAGCGTGGTTATCTCCACATTAAAATCTTTCAGGATAAAAAGAAATCTGTCAATTTGAAAGTAAAACTTGGGATTTTTCATTGCTTTTATTTTGACATAACGAGGGAGAACTTGGAATTCGGACTGACGGTGGATTTTCCCTGTGATGGATTAAACTCAAGTCGGCTGTACTTCCTCTGTCTGTGACTGAGGCTGTGACTGTGTCAGACAAGCAGAGCTGTGGGTTAACAACGCAACATGAGGGATGCACACCTAGGCTTAGAGTAAGCTTATAACATGTCTACAACGCAAGGAGCAGGGAGAAGTTAAGTGTAAAAGAGGTTCCAGATGTGGAGTCTGTTTCACGTTTGTGTCCTCACATTAACCTCTTCCTGTTCCCATTCAACTCACACACTGGTGCAGCTCCTCTCTAACCTTGATGAAATAAGTTGCCCCCCCATGAATCCAACAGTCTCAAAGAGGAAATTGGTCCAGTTTAATGTCAAATCTCAGGCCAGTTTAGTCCCTTTCTTCTGGTTCTCAGACATCCTGACCAAAGCACTGATTCTGCAGAATCCGTGTCCACGAGCGCTGTGTGCAGAAGATTGGGCAGAAGTGTGCAAGAATGTAGAGTGTGGGTTTGCCTTTCTGTCTGTGTGTGCGAGTGAGTGGATTAAAGGAGAGGAATGAATTTATAAGGAAATGCATGTATGAGAAAGGAAAATTTAATTCACATTCTATTCCATCACAACAGAAGTCTTATTATCAGAGCTCAGAATGCAGATGGGGGTTTATTGAAAGCCTACATTGAAAACTCTGAGTTAGTTTAGAATTTACAGTAACCCAGTCTAGTTAATATCTGGGACAACAGGCAGTAGTGTTTGTGGAGGTTTAGAATGTAGAAACTAAAGTTGTTTTTTTTTACATTTGAGGCTTAGGGTGGTGAGGCCTGGTAGGAGATCCAGCCAGTTAACTGGTTCTGCCAACAAAAACTTTACCCTGAAAGGCTTCTAAAGCTAAACATGAGTGAGGAGATAACTGCAGCACAGCGCTGTGCTGATCAGAGCGAAATTGTCTGCCAAAGAAGGCATGTGGTAGCGCAGATAACGAAGAAGAATAACATACAGCAGAAGAAGTGAGAAAGTGAAATAATATAGTACACACAGACTCAGGTGCCCATCTCAGTTTCCGAAGAGAGCTTCCAGATTTAGCGGCCCAAGCTGTGTTGTTTTAAGTGCCATTCTGCCTGTAGTTGTTCCCTGGGTGCCCTGTGGCAGGTGGGGAGGGCAGCTTCTCCTGTGGATGCCTGTGCCCGTGTGTGTTCTGCGTGCCTGTCTGCCTGGGCTAGGGCGAGAGTGAGTGCGGACAGGGCAGGGCAGCATTGGCTCTGACACTAACACACTGCGTATCTGTATCTGAATGCTGTATCTCCAGGTCAGAGCCGAGGATTCGCCTTCGTCGAGTTTAATCACTTGCAGGACGCTGCGCGATGGATGGAGACCAATCAGGTCGCTTCTCACTGCTCACTACAAGTACCCCTCCTGCTCACGCTGAGCCCAGACAACATAACAGACCTGGGGGGGGTGCCGCTGGGCAGGGCAATGCCTGGGCCACACGGGGGGGCAGGGGGCGAGGTTCTGGGCGCTGCTGTCCAGCTGTCACACCTCATGCACAGCTACACTCCAGCACCACACCTCCGCTGCGCTGTGTGTGAACCCCAGGGTCCGGGGGCTGCTCTGTACTTAGAGGTATCAGTAATGGAGAAAAAGGTTTTGCGTCCTTGGAAATGTCTTGGAACAGTTATTACTGGGTTGGAGAGAAGAGGAGGCCATTAGATTGTCTTTGCACCTTAGGATTCCTCATATGTTTTTGATCTGTTGACTTCTTCAGGGATCACTGAAACCTCGGACGCTGATTATGTAGTTTGTTTAAACATCCAAAACTATTCTGAAGCAAAGCACTTTCAGAAAAAATTTATTTCTTTCCATTGTAAAACATTGGCACTTAATCCTCCTGCGTCTAGTTTCCTTGATGTTCTTGAGTAAGTCATTTGGGTGAACTTGATTCCTGTACGGAAGGCCCTGCTGGGGTCGAGATGCACTGTAGTACAGGTGATTTTTGGCTTCTTCCATGCCAGAATGGGAAGCACACTTGACTGCTGTGAGTGTAGAAACAGGTGTGCAGAGTCTCGCTGTAGCTGGTGCGTGCACGCTGTATGAGTGCCTTTTAGAGAACCTTACAGTCGTACTTATGTTTCTCCAGGTTATTTAAACTTTTTGGGGTCTTCATGCTGTTGTTGACTCCGGCCTGTTGCTGACACTCACTGGAGCTGCTGCATCACAGGTTGCTCTGTTTGCTGTCAGTCGTCAAAACAGAACACAGCTCTCCAGCCTGCGGGCAGATACAGTATACAGGTCCAGGGCAGCACTGCTCCATAGCTTGTGCAGAAAGGGAAAGCAGTGGTGTGGATCAGGCATTGTCCTCTTTGAACTAACCGGCAGGTGCACCCTTTCTCTAAACTATTTTAACTTAAACTGAAAAATCAAATAAATGTAAAAAACAGTTTTCATTTGATCACTGATCACATTTATCATTACCGCTCTTATGATGATGATGATGGGGAAAGAAAGGAACGTTCCCATTGAATGCCACAGAAATGAGTGTTTAAGGATAAGCCTGGTCCCTGCCTGCCCGTGTTCATGTTCATGTTTTTAGCCGATGGGGATATTTTCCAGATCCTTAGAATTTAGTAATCTGTTGTGCGACCTCTTTTACCCCAACCACCTTTCTCTTTTCCCGGGAGTCAAGCTCCTCGGACATGCAGGGTCAGATTTGTTGGTAGATGGAGCTGGTTCTGGGACAGCAAAGTAGTGACTATCCTGTGGCATCCTGCAGCATTAGAATAGGATGGTTATTTGGGGCGTTTTTTTCCCATCATCCACAGCCACTCCAGAGTCTTTCAAAACTTACATATGTTGTCATTTGTGAATTTTCACTTGGTAATTTACTCCTATATTACCAGCCCCATCTGTCACTCTCTATCACAAGGTAGGCCAGTAGAGGAGCAAGGATTGTAAATGAGATTGGAGAACAACAGTTTATCAGTATTTATTTACAGACCAACCTGCATATAAGTCTGCAGTTGAGGGTCTGTCCGTTTTGCACTGTGTGACAGTAGCAGGTGGTTGTTGGTTGGTTCGTATGAGCTTTGTGTTTGTGCTGCTGCTTGCTGTACTGAGGGGGTGCAAGTGCAGCAGATTCCTTGAGCGTGTTGGACGAAACAGTGACGAGGAGGAGGGTCTGATTCACCTGCTAATGGCGATAAGGAGTTACGCATGGCAGGAAATCGCCTCCCCTTCACTTGTGCATTACTGTCACCAAAAGAATTACTTTGAATGGAACAAAAGCAGTTTATCTTGCATTAATCTGTTTCTTGTCAGTGAGAATAAAAAAATATTGTGAACCCAAAGCTTTTGATAGACCCAAAATAAATACTGTATCCGTCTAGATATCTTGCAGGGTTTCAGAGAAAATCAAGATACCAACATACTTCATCCATCTGAAAGCATTCCACAGAACTGTGAACATGATGGAAAATGCTAAATGTATCCAAAACTGTATTCTTTTTTTTATATATATATAAAACTGCAAGGCATAATTTTTCCTGATCAGGTTAGAATATGCTTTGTTTCAAATGTGTGGAACCCTGTTCCAACTTGGGTGGCTGCATTTTTTCTGTAATATGTTTTAATAATTTAAAACGTCCAACAATTACTTCCTTGTTCTACAGCATGGCACTGTCCAGATTAGCACTAAACTGTTCCCCTTCCAGACACCTCATCCCCTGTAGTTCAGTCAGCACTTCACACAGCACTGCAGCCTCCTCCTGAAGGCATCTGGTCAGTCCCATTCAGCAGATGCTGATGCCTTGGGGGTTCAGTTATGTTGGGGCAGTAAAGGATTGTGTTTTTTTTTAAATCCATTATAACCTTCAACACATAGGATTCTTCTTACAAGTAAAATTCTGAGAAAAAAGTGGAAATAGCTTTGATGAGAGTCCCTCACAGTCTTCCATGTGAATATTTGCTGTTTAGCAACTCAAATTGCATACTACTTTTTAACTAAGATTAATTTAGCATAATAAAAGATTATGACTGTGGACGACAGGGACTCCTGCTGTATCCCTTTGGTAGGTTGTACTTTGGTTTAATCAATTCGGATATAGTTTGATTTCACCTCTTTTAAGTTTCATTCAGAAAATGTTTCTTAATAGTGTTCTTGAATTTAGCTGCTACCAGTTCTAGTCATGGGATGGCAATAAAACTTTGAGACTAAATGGATTTTTGACAATACTGTGAGACGGATGTTGCTTGATATTGTTCTCCATTTAAAAAGACATAAATGCACACAAATGACACTTCATCAGAGACTATTCTTTTTTTACTAACACCAGAGAAAAATAAACAATGTGCAGGTAACTGCCAAGATCTGAGTTATTGATCAGAGCAAAGAAGCTGAATGTGTAAATTTGTATAGGCAGTTTACCAGCCACAGAATGACAAAAGTACTGAGAAAGGCTTGTGGGTGCAACAGTCAAGTCTTGAAATGGTGCCTGATGGTGTGTGTAATGCCTCTGAGTGGCTGTGTGGAGATTGTTGGAGGGATCCACGTGCCCAGCTCTCAGTCCTGCACTCTGGGTGCTCTGCAGTCTGGACACCTCGGGGGTCCTCTCCTAGACCAGTCTGTGCGTTAGACATCCTTTCAGCACATTGGTGCTCCTGCTTGTGCTGCAGCGAGGTGGCGGGGTGCTTAGTGTCCGTTTGTGGTGTGTAGTGTCCTTGCAGAACTCTCGCCTCGCATGGCTCACCTCATTTCCCCGTCTAGCTCTTCTCCTGTGTCTTCCTTAACAGCACGGTTACTATTACAGCTGTTTCATCACCTGTTCCAATTGGATAAGGCAAGCATGTACCCACCGGCCACTCACAAACCTGTCCACTTGGGAAGGGCCTCTAGTGCTGCTGTCCTGGAAATTGCCGTCCAGTTCTGGGTCTGGGCGGTGCGGCCAGCTGGTGGGCAGAGGATTTGGTTCAAACTGAGCCTTGGTCTTGCTTTAACGCCAACATCCTCACTGGGTTTTTGATGCCCGGCTGACAGTGTTGCTGGAGCAACTGGGATACAGAAACAGCTGAGAGCCATTTTTGTGTGTGATCTAACTGTATAAAAACCTTGCTTGACATTTTTTAAGAAGTGCAGATGCTGACTCGGAGCAGGTAGTTTGTATTTTGAAACCGATGTGTGGATGCTGGCTGGGAGGCAGTGTTGTCAATGCCAGCAGCACTGGTGAAAGCCTGTTCTCAGGGTCCCTGAAGAGCAAGTTGTGGAGCCACATCTTTTAATGTGATAGATCAAAGAGTTGATTAACTGGTTAATATAATATAATATAATCTGATAACGAACCTAATAATAAATGTAAACCATTAATAGATAGGAAATGAGGAGACCCAGGAGTGCGGAAGGGTTGATGATGAGTGTGGCCTGTGTGGAGGGTTCTGCAAGCCGGACTCGTTGGTCAGGAATCTCTGTCAAGTTTTGAAAGGGGTGTGTGGCTGGGGGCTGGATAGGCAGCAAGGCTGCATGATAGCCTGGCGACGTTAGTGTTCGGTCAGATGGGAGAAAACAGCATGACATCGGTGGAATTGTGACTTTATCCAGGGAGTCACTTAAACTTGGAGCTCCTGCAGGCTGAAAAACATAGAAACATCTTTTTCAAAAAAGCCCTCTCGTGAATTTCACATCCTCAGTGAGGAGGAGTCATAGGAGTAGCAGAACAGCTCAAATGGATTGTGTTTCCTTGCTGCTGAGGTGCTCAAGGTGTATGGATAGTTTTTGGTTGAACAGGTCCTTTGCTGGGTGAAATGTGCTCTTATATTCCCTCAAATTGTAGGGTAGCTTCCTAAGACAGAGCAGTAACCAGGTGAAACCAGTTGGTTCTGTATTGATTGACATGGGGAGAGAACATTTCTAGTTCAGAAACTGCGGCTTCATGGATGTGTAGGAATGAGGTGTTGTGCATGTCTTAGCTGTAGGGATTATAATCGCAGCAGAGTATGTTGTTGCTCTCGAGGTGCACAGTCTTACTGTGGGGTGCCTGTCTAGGAGAGCAACTCTTGCTGCCCAGTGCTGGTCCACACCTTCTCCATGCGTGCGGTGTCAGGTTCAGCACAAGCCCCTTCTTCCACAAATGCGTGGGATTTGGGGGCAGTAGGAGCAGTTCGCCGCCCGTCCTGTTCAAGGAAAGGGGGGGCAGGGTTAGTCTTCTCCAGATTTTTCCCCTAGAAGGGGGGGGTTCAGGCCCCTGGTCCCATACAACCACACTCATGATTTCCATGGCAAACGGGCTGTTGTTTTTCCCGTCCCTGAAGCTGAAGGTTACATCTCTCTTTCTCTCAGTCTGTCTCTCTCTCTTGTCTGTGCGTGCGCCCGGCTGCCCTCCCCTGCCCTGCCTCATTCTCTGTGTGTTTGGCTTTGCAGAGGGTGCTCACGATCCTGGGCCAGAGGGTCTCGATGCACTACAGCGATCCCAAGCCCAGGGCGAATGAAGACTGGCTCTGCAACAAGGTACAGGGCAGTCTTGCTTTGCTTTTCGCTCACTTCACAAGGCCAGTGGTATCTCGAATGTTATTACGGTTAATGGAACTGTCTTTTCAACTTTTGAAAATCAAGATTTTTTTTTCTGCATGTGTCCTATAACTTTAGCTCACGTTTTAAATCTGTCAAAGCACTGAGTTTAATGGCAAAAACAATGTCAGTGACAGTCTACAGGCTACAGTGTGTGTTGGGATGTCCAGACTGGCCTACCCTGTGTATTTAGATGTCAGAATATTTTGTGCACGGAGACCTTTTCAACTTCACAATTTTTAAAAGGAATTTGAAATGTAGGCTTTTGAACCCTGTTCTTCAAAGCTGATCTCTGCTGTGATGTGGATTGTGGCCATGGCAACAAGTGTCTGCGATGGCTCGTTTCAGCTCCTCCATTGTCTTGATGCTTCACTGCTGTTAGAGTAATTGAGCTGAGAGGCGCCTACGTGCCACCCTGTCCACTGGGCCTTCCCACGGTGTGGCAGTCAGTGTGGTGATGGAGGTGCTTGACTGTCGTGTGTTTCCGTCTCTCTGCAGTGCGGCGTGCAGAACTTCAAGCGGCGAGAGAAGTGCTTCAAGTGCGGCGTGCCGAAGTCGGGTGCGTTGAGGAGTGGGCAAGAGGGCAAGATCCATGGGAAAGGGGAGGCTACAAGCGGAACAGCAGGAGAGCGCCGATGGGATGTGCTGCTCTTTGACTGATGCGTTTCTCTTTCCGCTCTTGCCTTCAATCCGCAGAAGCAGAGCTGAAGCTGCCCCTGGTCCGCAAAGACGTGCCCCTGGGCCATCTGAAGGAGTCCTCCCAGGGCTTACTGCCCCTGCCCACCCTGTATGCCCCTGCGGCCCCTGTCCTGCCCATTGCTGGGGTGCCTGCTCAGAGCGGAGAAGTAGCCAATGATAGTGAGTATCGCAGCAGCGTCCTCCCACTTCAAACTACTGCCACCCGGGTTGTGTGTGCTCCAGTGTGATCAGTGTATGTGTGAGCCTCCCTGCCCGATGTCTGAACCGATTTTTATGTATCATAAGCCTGCCTTGATAGGGCTGTCTGTTCAGCAGATCAGTAATGTACACACTTATCTGAAGGCAGGTATTACTGTTAATACCTGCAACTGGGAGCCTATCCAGGAAGGCCCAGATGTGACACCCGTTCAGCGCAGGACACCAGCCCACTGTGCCGTCTTCCAACAGATAGTTGTGTGGTGTTGTCTGTAAAACCCCTCCATAGGCCTGACAGCCAGCTTGTCCCTGTGTTTGTGTGCAGCTCTGATTCTGCGTAACCTGGGCCCTCACACCACGCTGGAGTCCATCCTGACAGCACTCTCACCCTTCGCCACTCTCTCGCCCTCCAACGTGCGGCTCATCAAGGACAAGCAGACACAGCTCAATCGCGGCTTCGCCTTCCTGCAGCTCTCCACCATTGTGGTGAGACCTGCCGCCTCTGCTTCTGGCCAGGAGTGGTGGGTGTGTGTGTGAGCGAGCGTGCGAGGGCGTGTGTGGGTGTGGTGAGCGTACGAGGGTGTGAGTGTGTGCACGCTTGTGAGTGTGAGTGCGAGGGTGTGAGCATGTGAGATCAGCATGTGGAATTTGCATAAGGGGACGCATTGAGAGTATTGTGGTTTATTTCCTTTTAAAATGTTCTAGATTTTACATAAAAATCTGGATGTTTTAATTTTGCATCTGTTGACTACAGGACCATATAATGACTGAGAATTTTGTGCTGTGTAGGACTGTTTTCTTCACACAGGAGTGTATCGGTCCTTTACAGAACTGTGTGTGCAGTAATATTTCCCACATTCTGCAGGAATCAAATATTATTCTTGCATTTGTTTGTTTTGTAATAGTGACTACATTAAGCAACAATATTACTGTGTCATAAAATAAGAAAATGTCCTTCAAAATCAGGTATTTTTTATTGTCATAAAACTAGTCTCTACTGAATGAAAATTTTACTATAGGACAACTAAGGAAAAATCCCACGCAAGTGTATATTGGACGAAAGCCAAGCAGTATGCTATCTTACTGTTCAAAGTTCAAATCCGTCTCCAAATAATATTTGTAAACGGGAAGTCTGGCAAGTTGTGAACTGTGGTGTGAAGACACTTCCAGAATTGTTAACTTGCATGCTTTTAAGTCCCCTTAATGGCAGTTTTATTTTTTTTTCCAAAAGGAAGTACTTGTTATTTTGGACTTCACTGCGTCGATCCCATTTTTACAGTCTTCTGTGTCGCACAAGCAGAGCTTGAGATACAGAAGGCAGCTATAGCTCCTGTACTGTACTTTTGTAGACAAAGGGCTTTTATCCAGATAGATTCATACACGTTTGTAGAACCGGGTGTTGTACTGGCACGATCCGAGTGCAACACGCTCACTCTTTTTTTACGAGCGTTTGATTAACACATTTTCATGTTAACACATTTTACAAATGAGTGTTCGTTTCTTGGTATGTGCAGTGAGAGCATGTGAAACTATGCACATATCCCTGTCGGTGTTCCCTGGCGGTGAATGTGGTCGTGTCTGTGCTGTATGGTTTGTTTCCTGCGGTGGTCACGTCATGCTTCAGGCATTCCTGTGGAGGGAAAGATGTTTTTCTATGAACCTCAGGTCCTCAGAGTGCGAATCGTCGCCTGTCTGTAGAGTAGCACCACTTCGTTTTCCTCTTTGTTGTTTCTCCTTCTTTCCTTCCTACTGTTTTTTTAAATAAATGAATATTTATGTGTTCTGTATATTTACCTTTACTGTTATTGACGTGTTATCTGTAGTTACATCTACAGTTCTGTGTAGTAGTAGCCTGGAGAGCCTGTCTTTACTGCTGTGTCATGTTGTTCACAGGAGGCATCTCAGCTGCTGCAGATCCTGCAGGCTCTCCAGCCGCCCCTCAACATCGATGGGAAGAGCATCGCCGTTGAGTTCGCCAAGGGCTCCAAGCGGTACGGTGCTCCGCCTTGGAGCCAACTTGACCCCATGGAGAGGCCTGTGGGACCGATGAGGGGAGGACATTGGACTCAGGCTGGTGTTGAGTGTGACTGTGAAGCCCCTGTGTGACAGTCGCTCTCTCTCTCTCTTCCAGCGACGTTTTTCTCACAGACAACAGCCGGGTCAGTGCTGCCACAGTGGCCAGTACAGCCATTGCAGCTGCTCAGTGGGCTGTAACTCAGGTAACTACAGCTGTACAGCGGGGGGGTCACTCAGGAAATGCAGCTGCTCAGTGGGGTCACTCAGTCAGCCTTGCTGATTGTTTCTGGCACTGGCCATCCTTGGAGAAAGACCATAAAACTACCACTAACATTCACTCGAAGAGAAGAGACTGGTTTGCTAGTAGCTTATAGATTCTACATTTCATTCAGATTTGTTGAAGGACCCCAGAATGTTTCCTTTCAGTCTCCCCCAACTCTGCGTAAAGCACATCATCTTTCAGACACGTTTTCCACATTTCCATTGTGTTCAGATTCTGCATCTTCTCGTGCAGGATGTGTCGTTTTGAGCAGCACAGATGTGCTGCTGAGGTCACTGATGTGGTTGATTCTCTTGCAGACAGCTCAGACGGCAGCAGCAGGTGCTCAGAGTGCCGATTACAGCCTGTACCAGCAGGGGGCAGTGTATGGGGAGACGCAGGAGTATTCACAAGCTTACGAGACGCAGAGCAATCCACATGGGAGCGGCACTGCTGCGGGCGCTGGGCTGATAGGGTCATACGTGGCCACAACTCAAGGTCAGTACCAGCAAATATGTACACTAGTGGGAAACGGAAAGAAACCTTTCTTTCCAGTGCATCTGGGGTTCGGAGCGCATCCTTGCCAGCACATTGAAGGATAAATTGGCACTTTTCCATTCACTTAGCTGACTGCTGCACCTCATGTACCACCACAGTGACCACAAAGTAGGTGCAGCCTTGCGCTGATAGAGACAGAGCCATTTTCACTTCCTGTGTGTCCCACAGAGCCTTGTCTGAGGAGTGACAGGTCCCCTCTCTGACTGGTGCTGTGTAGCTCTTTCTGAGAGCCCTGCAAGCTCACGGGTGCTCAGCAGATGGCAAGCCTGCTGTTGCACTACAGCTCAAAGGCACTGTGGCCAACCTGAGCCTGTCTGAGGAATCTTGCTGTCTGCTTGCCAGTGACAGAGCCCAGACTAGATCGATGATGTCTGGACTGATGGGCTGCACAGAGGATGTGACCATGTGCTGTGATTTGCCGTGCCACAGCATTTACCTGTATATATTTATGCGTGACTGCAAGTCCTTTTACATTACTTTTGCTGAATTTAATATTTGAATGTGTTTTCTGTCCCTCTGAGACAGCAGCGACAGTCTCTTCAGAGCCAGAGGTGCCTGGTGTGGATCCTGTACAGCTGCCCCAGACAACAGCAGCTCAGACGCCCATGGTGACCACAGAAGCCAGCACACAGTCGGCCCAGGTACCCACGCAGGACTGGCTCTCTGTCACCCACACAAAGGCTTGCAAGAGACTATAAAATACTTGCTCTGTGCTATAAACAGTATTAGGACATTGCAGTGGGATAATGTTTCCATTCCTTTTTCTAACCCCTTTGCCTGGTTCAGGGCTGTGGGGAAGCCAGACCCCATCCGGCAAGGGGGTAAGCCCTGGACAGGTTCCAGAGGGAAATACAATGTGTTGCTACAGGCCAGAATGCTCTGGTGTCAAGTCGGTGTTGCGGCAGGAAGCCGTGTCGCAGGGGTGTAATAGAGGACAGGCCCGGCTCTCGTGCGACTGAGGCTGGTGCGTCTGCCTGGCCCCGCAGGCCGCAGAGGCAGGGCAGCTCTGGCCACAGCGCTCGCTGGAAATCTGCCACTCTGTCTCTGTGTCGGGAGAAGAAGGGTGTCTGTTTGATTGGGGTTTTCAAGATTTGATTCTGTATGTATGAGAGGTTCTGTCGGTGACTCTCCCAGGCTGTCCAGTACACCCAGCCAGCCACAGCTCACAAGACGGAGATCATCGGCAAACCCCAGCCAGCCGCCAGCAGCCAGCCTGCCACCC
This sequence comes from Lepisosteus platostomus, assembly GCF_059453375.1. Classification (NCBI taxonomy): domain Eukaryota; kingdom Metazoa; phylum Chordata; class Actinopteri; order Semionotiformes; family Lepisosteidae; genus Lepisosteus; species Lepisosteus platostomus. The sequence goes on from NC_142613.1 coordinate 375,572, forward strand.
CTGGCACTCCCCTCGAGTACCAGCAGTACCGTGAGTACCCCCCCCCCCCCCCCAGAGGGCCTGTTCCCTGTCCGGTTGGGGATACCTTGTGAAAAACAGTAGGCCATGTTTTTGTGAGGCAGCTGAAAAGCGTCTCTCCTGTCTTACTGCAGGATGCGTGTCCTTATTGCAGTTTTTAATTTCCTGCCACTAGGGGTTTTAAAAGGATAAAGAATGGTGCTCATTTTGAGAGATGCTCAGATATTGTGCTTCATGAGCTTTTGTATTCAGAATTTCATACACGTCATTCATTCAGTGGTCTTGCATGATTCCAGTAAGATTATTAATTCAATCAGGGACCAAATAAATCTGTGCACGCAAGCAATGGGGCATCTTTCTCATTCCAGCTGTTCCAGATGTGTCTACCTACCAGTACGATGAGACTTCAGGCTATTACTACGACCCCCTGACTGGTCTCTACTATGACCCCAACTCCCAGGTGCACCAATGTCCTCAAACTTTTAGGAGTTTGTTTGAAGTACGGCTATGTGTTGCTCTCCAGAAGAATTACATTAAAAACTGACAAAGGCACTGAGCAGACTGACCAGCCTTCCGATTCCAAGGGTCTTCTGGTTATTGATCTGACTCCTGGCCTTTTTGAACCCTTAATTGACCTAAAGGTTGCCTCCTCAAAGCTGAAAGTGAACTTGGTATATTTTATAACATTGCTTCTTGTTTATTTAAAAAGTTGTTCATTTGCCCATCTTTACTTTTGCAAAGTCAATTAGGACTCGGCTTTAATAAAACCATAAGCCAGAATTAAACGAGTGCTGCTCTAGGCCGTACCAGGGATGAATAGCTTAAACTGAGGGTCTCTGCTGTCCTTGTTCCTCTGCAGTAGAACTAGGGTCTCTGCTGTCCTTGTTCCTCTGCAGTATAACTGGGGTCTCTGCTGTCCTTGTTCCACTGCAGTATTACTTCAATGCCCACACTCAGCAGTACATGTACTGGGATGGTGAGCGCCGCACCTACATCCCTGCTGCCCAGCAGGGCTCTGAGGCCCAGCCTGCAGCCGCGTCCAGCGCCACTGTGCCCACACAGACTGCTGCCTGTAATGCGTCCACCAAGGAGAAGAAGGACAAACCCAAGACCAAGACTGCCCAGCAGGTACCTGCCCAGCAGGAGCAGCTGTGAAGGGAGGAACAGCCACTCCGGAGCTTCTTATAGCCTGAACTTTCATTTCTTAATCAGAAATCCTTAGAATATCCTTAGAATAGTTGATGATGAACTGGAAGAAAGGTCTGCAGAGTTGAGATGTGTGCTCCTGCTGTGCTACACTATAGTCTTACTCTCTGCAAATGCACCATGGCCGAGAGTATTGAAGTGTTTCTTCTGCATCACATGTGAAGCTTAATTTATTATATATGCCCATTTGAACATTATTCTGCTTTATTGAAACTAAAGTCAAATGAACGGGAGGCTGCAGTACAGAAATCAGTGAGGGACATCAGGTAACATCGGGCCCTGTGTCGCCATTTCTGTCTGGTCCTTTCACAACCAAATATTTTATCAGTTTATTTTATGGTACAGAGGTGTTTCTGTTATGTGTAATTATTTGTCAGAACGGAACTCCAGAGAATAGCCGTCTGTCTTAGTGTGGATATTGATGTTGAAGCCAATTTTTGTAACTGGGCATGTGTAGATCCATGGCTGCCCGGCTTGACCATGGCCACTCTCACAGCTGGACGGCGACCTGTTTCTGTACGTTCGGTCTGCAAGCGATGAACGAGTGAAGCCTCACAGGAACTGGGTCCAGGAGGCTGCAGGGAAGTGTAGGAACAAATTCCTGGCCCTCTGCTCACAGACACCTCTCTCCTCCTCCACAGATCGCCAAGGACATGGAGCGCTGGGCCAAGAGCCTGAACAAACAGAAGGAGAACTTCCGCTCCACGCTGATGCCCCTGAGCTCCTCCCGGGAGGACGAGAGGCGGGAGTCGGCCAGTGCGGACGCTGGCTACGCCATCCTAGAGAAGAAGGTACGCTCCTGCTGGAGACACGGGCTTGGAGGGATGGGGCTAGAGCTGTGGGTCTGTGTTTGAGGCCCTGCGGGTCAGTGGAGTTACCGCACAGAGCACCAGAGCTAGTCGTCAAAAGGACAAATTATTTCTTAACTGCTACATCTAGAGCACTGGCTCTGGCTTCCTCTTTCAGGGGACGCTGTCGGAACGCCCCCAGACATTGATGGATCAGCTGAAACGCAGTGAGGAAAGAGGGGTGAGTACTCCTGTGTTCTCTAACAGGGGGCGGTCTTGCCCCGTCTGAGGACTGTCCACCCATGATTGTTCGTACCCCTGACCTCACGGGGAGCAGAAAAAACAAATCGGCAACTTAATTAAGCTGCAGCTGCTGTTTGAAAGCAAACGCATGAATGTGCTTGAGCACACCCTGCCCAACCTTGCCGAGATCTGATGAAATAAGGCTTCAGGCTCGCAGAGCTGCTGCCTGGGTGTTCTGGGCTGCGTGAGCGCTATCAGCGTCCTTTTCTCGATTCCCCTGTGCTGCAGAAGAGCAGCCCGCCGCAGGGCCTGGTGGCTGCCTACAGCGGGGAGAGCGACAGCGAGGAGGAGGGGGAGAAGGGGGCGGATCGCGAGGAGCGGCTGACCGACTGGACCAAGCTGGCCTGCCTGCTCTGCAGGAGACAGTTTCCCAGCAAGGAGGCGCTGCTCCGGCACCAGCAGCTGTCCGAACTGCACAAGGTGAGGAGTAGGACCGCCGGTCCACCTGTCCCACCACTGCAGCACAGCCCACTCCCGATGGACCGGTCCAGCCGCATGATGGAGAATGATCCTGTCACAGAGGATACAGCACTGAGTCTCTGCGCTAGTTTCCTTCATGTCTTCTGACCAATTTCTGTTTCAGCAAAACCTGGATCAGAGGAAAGCCCGCATGACTGACCAGGAGGGAGCAGACCGAGAAGGAGAGGTTGGTGTTTGTGAGTTTGCCGTTAGACACACACTGGCGAAAAGCAGCCTGCTTCACAGATAAGTTGTCCTTACAGGAACAAGCACAATAGCATGTGATATTGTTTGTGTTGTAGTGAAATATGCAGTCATTTTGTTGTTTCATTTTGATTAGTTTGTGCACATTCTGCGATTTGGAATAAAACGACCCCTTTGTTCCCAACTGCGTGTCTTGCAGTTGCACTCTTGAAGGAGAGGAAAGAGACAAGAAAATCAGAATAGCGAACATGTCAATGCCTGAAGCTCTCGGTGCTCATTAAAATGTGGATCTGCAAGTGTTTTTCCTTTATTCTCAGCTGAGATACAGAGATCGAGCAGCAGAGCGGAGGGAGAAGATCGGGTTCCCAGAACAGTCCGATACCAAGAAGAGAAAGTACAGCTCCATGTAAGGCAGGCGACCCATGTAAGGGTCGTGTGGCGTTAATACCTTCTACATCACCCACTGCCACCCCTGCAGTACAGATCTATGTTAGAGTCCAGTTTAAAACTGTAAAGAAAAACATTCAAAGCATTGCTTCAAAGCATTGCTCCTGTCCAGGAAAACAAAAAAGAGCCTGTTCTGTGCTGCCTGTGTTGTCAGTTTATGGTTGTGCTCCTGTCCCATCTCATTCATGTTTTAAATCATTGCCAGTCATTAGCTAGCAGGACCCAAAGTTGAACAGCAGAGCTCCATTGTGCTTGTCAGTAAGAGTAAACAAAACCAGAATGTCTCCCTCTTCTCTCTCTCAGCGATGGGGTGGCGGGGAACAGCCTGGGCGCCCGGATGCTGCAGGGAGGGGTGAAGAGGAGCATGCTCGCCCGAAACATCCAGGTGGAGTGACAGGGAGAGAGGACCATGAGAGACTGAGCTTTCAGCCCAGCAGGGACCAGGAGGGGCCGCTGGCCGTCGTCCACACTCCTGTTTCACACCACCTTCAGAAGATATGGACTTGAGTGTTGGTCTGTCTTGTCACTGGTGCAGCTGTTGAGAAAATCGGCCCCTACACTGCAATACAAACTGGCATAAGTACTGGCTTTGAGTGGATCAGCGGACAACCCCTAGAGCCTCAAGGACACCTGTTTTTATGTGCCCCCAGGAGGGCTGTGCCAGGGGTGGGCTGCTGCCCACAGGCACACATTGTCCTCCCCGTGAAGCTCAGCAGAGGTGGGAGAAGTGCTGGCGCACTGTGCAGAGATGCAGCGTCTTTCACAAATTGATTAAAGGTGCTGAAGTGCATGGGGCAGTTTCGTCTTTTGTCACACTAATCTGGGAACAGATGAAGTATTTCCCTTCCCTTGTTTTATGAATTCATTCAGGTACACACTGAGCAGTTAGGGCTACAGCTTAGACTGACAAAATGGCTTTGTGGCTTGAAGCAAAAGCAGCTTCACCTGGATGGGAGTTTCAGTTGTTTGGATGAAGGGTATCCTATAAAGTTACAGCATAGGCAGCTCTAAGAGAAGAGATCTGTACCTTTGGGGGGGGGGGGGGGGAGTTTCTCATGTCAGGTGCCACTGTTAACAAAGACATCACTAGAGGTTTGCAGTTTTGAGCCCATACAGTGAAAGCCACTAGCAGCCAGCAGTGTGGAAACAAGGGTATTTTATCAAATTAAAGGATCAGCACTGGAGTGAAGCTACAGAGCTATACGGCTCAAAACAAACGAGCTCCAACAGTAACACTCCACTTTCCCTGCCCGCAGCTGAGAGACCCTGGCTCTCAAGTTTCCTCATCTGCAGAGGGAACGGACAGCAGGCAGCTGGTTCCAGCTCGCGGGGGGGTTCCTGGGCGCAGCCTTCTGCCAGTCAGGGTCCCAGTGGCCGGTGCAGCCCCACCACAAGCTCCTGATAGTAAGGCTCTGAAACAGAGAAGACCCGCAGAGAGCCACACACGTGTAACTCCATGCCTTCAGGGCCACGTGTTCCCCCATCTCTTCACGCCTCCTCTGATTTTCATTTATGAATAAATCAAATGTTTTTGAGTTTCAGGTTGAAAATTTACTGGAAAAATCTTCAACCCTTGTGAATTAGTCTTGTCCATTCTTGCCCCTTTTGCATTAAAATCCAGTAACTTGCTCCCCTTACAGTATCTTCCAATACAGAACAGCCTAAAACCTTTTCCAGTTTCTAGAACATCAAGCTGCACCTGAAACCTAAGATAACTCAAACAGCATGAAGGGTATTTCCCAATTTCGCTTTGTTTGCTTTGTGCACTCGTACAGGAGCTGACTGTATACATACCAGTGTCGGGGTGCAAGTAGGAGTGGCGTAGCAGGAAGTCCAGTACAACCATGGCGCTGTTGGGCTTGAACTCTGCACTGACCAGCACCTCCTTCACCTGCAGGTGTGAGAGAGGAGTTTCAGTGCACATCCTGCTAACGCTGGAGACTTGAGCTCCTCCTTCCCCCCATGATTTCCCATCTCCTGCCTAATGCTGTCCTCTCCAGAATATGATGTTACTGGGCCTGCGAGACAGGCATGTTTTCATTAATGCATATGCTGATACTAATTGGGAACATGATGATCACTGCAACACAAGGTGCAAATCTTGTTTTCAACATTCATTAAACCCACGTTAAGGTATAATGCGAGTCTCTAGATCATGCAGCTGCCTAGGGGACAGGCGTATTACATGCAACATAAAACATAATTGTTCCTGCAACAGACCAAAGTTATTTAGAATTCACATTGCAAATTAAAAAGGTTTAAATTTCTCCTGGTAAACAAGGAATGTCTGTCCCGGCTCTCTTCTCGAACCCCCAGCCCCATCTTGTCCCCGGCTCTCCTCTCGAACCTGCAGCCCTGTCCCCAAGGACAATGGTACTGCTGTCTGCCAGAGGAGCCCTGATTCTGCCAAGCACAAACCTGACACCAAGCCCTGGCTCTCAGGGGTTGTGGTTCTGATCCAAATGCTGTGGGAGCCGGCTGCACACACACCGTGTCGGACTGTGCTGTTCTGTGGCAGCTCTGGCAGCAGATGACTGATTGTGGTCTAATCAAGCTCTGACCTTGTCCATGGGCCACAGGTAGAATGCCTGCACCTCCCCATCTCCAATCTCTGGGGCGAAATCGTGGGGCACCTCTAGGTCAAACACAAACTGGCTCTCTGGGAAGACCCCCTCATCGTCCTCATACGTGTAGCTGAGGAGAGAAGCCAGAGGTCAGAGCTCACGCTGGGAGCAGGAATGCATATGCAGAGTTCACTCAGGACAACCCCTGCAGGGTTCTTCCCCCAGAAACCAAGACAGGCTGACAAATTTTCTTTCTAGCAATGTCTAACTTTCAGTCAAAATTGAAAGACTGCCTTCATTGTTACAAAGCACTTGTCATTAGCCAACACCTGTAATGCAGCAGAGTATAGCACAAGCACTACAAGGAAGCAAGAAAACGCACCATCAGAACAGGCCACAGTGCAATAATTCCTGTTCGATCTAAGTGGAGCAGTTAAAAAATTCACAGGCTACATATTGTTCAAACCACAGTCCTGCTTTTATTTTGGTACAAGAGAATAATCCCCTGGGTAGGGAATAAGCAATGATCATGGAAGCCCGCAGCATTCAAAATGCTTAAAATGAGTAGAAGTAGCAAGCAAACTAGCTGACAAAGTCCTAACTGCAGACTTCGGTCAGCTCCAGCAGGTATTGTACTGCAGGGATCTATTGCTTCAGGCTGAACTCCAGGCACTAACCCTGGTCAGAGCTCTGTACTCTGCAGCGGACTCTCAGTCTCTCACGCGTGCGGCTCGCTCACCTGACAGTGCTCACGGGCCGCGCCAGCTTTGCAATGCACTCTGGGATGCACGCCTCCTCCATGCACTCCTTCACCAGAGTCTCTGCGATGGTGGTCCGACAGGCCACCCCTCCGGCCACCTGTGTGGACAGCGGACACAATCACCCTCACAAGGTCAGACTGCATCCTCCAGCCGGGCTGAACTTCCCCCTTACCCAGAAAATCCCTGTAAGCTGCTTCCAGCTGGTAAAACTCCCTTAACGTGGAATTTTTGTTAACTGAAATAGAAGGTGCCTTTTCTCGCTTAGTGCTGCTGTTCAGAAACTGCAGACTTTTCGTTAGTCCACTTAATGACAAGGAGAGACCTTCAGTCTCCTGCTGACTGTGGCTCTTCTTCCTCCTTTAACAAAGCAACCAGATTCTAGAGCTGCTCTGAGTCTTTTCTCCACTGTTAACCTGCACCACTGGAGCAGCCAGCGCACAAACTCCGTACAGACAGGGAGAGCAATTGCCTTGCCACCTAAATAATGTCTAAATTAAAAATGAAACAAAATGCAAGAATATCAACCTGCAGTTCACATGATGGGCTGTGTTCTGCTCTAAACAATACCTATCAATTGCAAATGTGTTCAAGGGCACCCCTGAGAAAACGGGTGTCGGCACACACTCCTGCTGGTAGCTCTGACAGCGGTAAGGGAGCCTGACAGCTGGCCCGGCCCTTGAGCTCGGGGCTGCTGGGCCATCATGTCCTGCTGCTGCTGGGAGCAGAGGGGAGTCTGGAGGGAAAGAGTGCAGGAGGACAAGCTAGAGATGGGACATAGTTAAGGAAGGACTCTGCACCATGTTGTCCAGGAGTCCAGGGTAGGTGGGCTTGCTGAGGGACCTGCGCGCCACCCACATGGCCAGCTGCCCGTCCGCCTGGCGCGTGAACCCGTTAACATGGACGCCATAGCGCTTCACACCGAAAAGGCCTGTGGAGAGCAAGCACACATAGACAGCGGGTCATGTGACCAGGGCCCCCAAGACAGGCCAGACTTCTGCTCAGCTCCTGCAGCTGGGCTGGGGGTTGGGATGGTGTGAAACGTGTGGAACTCCTCCAGAGGCTGCAGAGAGCTCCCATTATCACCATAAAGGCATTTCTATAGCTCGGCCACCCAGGTCCCAGCGAGCTTGAGATACAGGAGCAGTGCCAGGAGCAGGAATTCAAGCACAGGAATGCGAGTGAAGAAGGGGGTTATGGGGGTCAGACTGTAAGACCAGAGTGGAGTTCAGCGTTTTCAGCCCTGCTCTTACAAGCAGCCCCGGGAGTCTGGGGTGTCAGGAGCAGATCGGGGTGCCAGACTTACTGGTAGCCGAGCGCTCCATCGCCAGGAGGGGCTGGTCACAGCATCGCGCCATCACCTCGTACTTCTGCAGAACAGAGAGCCGTCAGGGTAGGAGAAAGCCCGGCTGCCGTCCCTACGCACTCTCCCAGCACAACAAAACTGTAAGAGGTTTGCGAGCACTTCTGAGGAGCCCACGATAAACTGCGTCCTGGAAGTTTCCTTGATCCGAACACGGAGGGGTGGGGTCCCTGCCGCCTGACCTGAGGCTGGGCAGTGTGGTTAGGGGGGTTTGGGACAGTGGGGCTCTGGACAGCAGGGTTAATGGGGTTCGGGGCACTGGGGCGCAGGCCAGTAAGTTAAGTGAGGTTCAGGACGCAGGGCAGTGAGTTGAGTGGGGTTCGGGGCGCAGGGCAGTGAGTTGAGTGGGGTTCGGGACGCAGGGCAGTGAGTTGAGTGGGGTTCGGGGCCCAGGGCAGTGAGTTGAGTGGGGTTCGGGGCGCAGGGCAGTACGACTCACCTCCTCCCTCCAGCCCCTCAGGCAGCGAAACCTGTTCTCCTCCCGCAGGCAGCGCAAGACTGTGTCCACTGCTGCTGACCGCTCGGCGTAAGAGCCCAGGCTGGGGCTGAGCTCCACGCTGCCCCCCTGTGTCTGGAACACCTCCGAGAACCGGGCCAGCTCCTGCACCACCACAGGGGGCACCCAGCCCACCTGCTGCCCCGACACCACGAACGGGCAGCACTGAGCACGGCTGGATCCTGGGGAGAGGAGACAGAGTCCAGGGGCAGGGAGAGAGGAGAGAGCAGGAGAGCAGGAGAGGAGAGAGCAGGAGAGGAGAGAGCAGAAGAGGAGAGAGCAGGAGAGCGGAGAGCGGAGAGCGGAGAGCGGAGAGAGGAGAGAGGAGAGAAACGTTTTCCTAAAGTTTCCCCACACAAACTCTGCACATGGAGATCTGTAGAAACATCCTCCATGTGCACAGAAAAACACCTAACAACGCGTGAAGGGCCGAGTTAGACCGATACCCATTACTAATAAACACACAGAAGAGATACAGAATAAAGTATTGGCTACACCTGAAATCAGGGCTTAAAGCATATTGATCATTGGTCTTGTAAACATTAATCTTCTGATGTCCCTTTTAATGGCTCTTAGCATGTCACTGAGTGCTTGCCTGCCAATCTGATTCTTGCAACTTTCAATGTGTTTATGAATTGAACTTGCTTTATTTTTGTGCACGTAACCATTTGTAATATCTGTTGATCATATTTAACATTCAATGTGTCTTGAGATGGTATGTTTTACATCTGTTTTGTATTTCGCTTGCTGCCTGGTCAGTGAACTCCGCTCGTTAAAGCACAGCCTCGCTTGCACGAACTTTAACCATCTCATCCGAGTCCTGATGCCCAGCTCTGAGGCCCAAGTGCATCTGAACTGAGTCTTATCGACTGGAGTCTGTCCTGTTTGCAAGCCAGGGGGCCAATTCTGAGTCCCCTGGCGCCAGACATAATCACAGTCTATACCCACAGTGAATCCAAATACGAATCGAAAACTAGACGCGCCGCCTCACCTGGCAGGTAGAAGCTGTTCAGCCCCCGGAGGAGCCGGAGAGCTTTATCGGACCAGGACACGGGAGAGGCGGCCATCTGGGTTGCAGAGCCGGCGAGCGGGCAAGCGGAACCAGGCTGGTTAAGGGGGACCAGCAACTCTTCTGCCTCCGTCACCGCTGACCCGGCCTCTTCCCGTAGCTCTTGCTTTCTGCGCAAAACTAGGAAAAAGACTCTTTAAAGTAAAACGCATATACTCTTATCAACGTCTGAAAGTACAATTTTGCTGGAGAGTAGCTTTTTTTCTCAGTAACGATACGCCTGCGCTTGTTACTGAATTATTGAAATTAGTATTGAATTAGGAAGATTTCTCGGTCCACCTTAAACAGACCTCCTGTGATTGATAGGGAGTGTGTCCAGTCACCTGCTCCCTTCTGCTGGAATACCCGCCCCCTCCTCCGAGCAGCAGCACCAATCAGGACCGGGATAGTGACCCAGCTGATCTCATACAGGCGCACAGATTTCATCAACCTAATTGAGTCGCTACCTTACCGTCCGTCAGACTGATTTCACTACCTGTGCGAATCGCCGGCATTATTGCTAAATTTAGATTTTCATGTTAAAATATTTAAGCAATTTTAAATTTTAATAACCTTTTTATCATGACTGTTGAATCACAGTGTTTCCAAAGCAGCAACAACTAATTTACATGAACAAATGTGAAACTAGGCTGACCTGTTGCCGCAGGAAAGTGTGAGGGAAGAAAACAAGGTTACAAACACTCACAGTGTGAAAGAACTGAACCTTTCAAGTCTTGAACAGAGATGAAGACGAAGGGACCTGATACAGGTATTGAAGTTACAACAAGGCAACCCACTGCACGTCTTCAGAACAGAAACATGAACCAGAGATCACAAGGGCACTTACAGTTACGAATAGGAGGCACTTTCCTAAATGGGATGCAAGCAACAAGGACGTGTTGTTGATACCCCGACCTTCTCGAGGAACAGTGGGTGAGATCCCATGATCAAGTCATTGCTAATAGGATAGACTGGCATCAGCACCTCTCGTTTGTAACCTGTCTTGTTTCCCACTGCCCTGCGCTCTCACAATCGGTCTTCTGCGTGCAAAGGGGTATTAAAAGTGTTCCTGAATGCTGTCTGTTCATTACTGGTTTCTATCTCTTTCTCTGAACCTCCCTCTCAGCTCCTTTATCAGAATGTCTCCTCTGCTGTCCTGTAATAGGAAACAGATCGTGTTGATTTAGGGGCTGTCTGGCAGAAGAAAACCCCCCATTCTGGCTTTCTGACAGAAAGCAGCAGCCGGGATGTATCTGTTTTCTCTCTGCCTGGCCTGGCCTGTCCTGGCCTCCCCCGCTCGGGTCTGCACCAACAGGGCCCCCAGCGAAGGGTTCCCTGCGCACGCCGGCTCACTGGTCTGTGTGGACGAGGGCTCGGCAGCAGCCTTGTGTCCCCTGTCCTCGTGAGGGGAGCCCCTCTCCTGCTCCCCCAGGCCAGGCCTCGGCAGAGGAGGTCTCAGGTCTGAGGAGGCTACCTGGCCCATCTTGAAGGTGCAGATGCAGCTGGATAAGACCTGCAGGTCAGTCGGCTCCGAGCTGCCCGGCGCCAGCTCCCCCTGGAGCTTCAGTCAGATTCGGGGGAAGGAGGAGGGGGACATGGGATCATTCAAAGGGCTTCTGACTTGGGAGGAACACAGTGTTTGACCTCCCTGTAGTGCTTACGGGAACAGACATATTTATCCAGAATTCCAGGCAATTTGTTGTTTTTTTTATGGGGAAATTCCACAGAAAGTCCATGCTCCGTGGGGCCCAGGGAGGGGTGGGGGGCAGGAACATACAGGTCAGTATAAAGCGTGCGGGCTGAGACTCAGAAAGGGAGGTGTGTCAGCAGGGAAGGACAGAGACCGTTCAGCGCTGCTCCCAGAGAAGCATCCAGCAGCTCCTCCTGGACACAGAAGAACCGGAGCTGAAGATGTTGTTGCTCTTGGTGTGCGGTGTCCTGCTTGCAGTTCAACACTCAGGTTCGTAACATAGCTCTGTCGTGTAGTTTTCTCTTAACTCCCTGGGTCAGGTTGGACATTTCAATCTGAACTGTCTGTCTTGCTCCTTGACACACAGTGCCCCACCTTGCTCTGCTGGTCCCACAGGTCTTCTCCTCTTTCAGCTTGGCCTGGATTCCTCAGGTCAATAGCACAAGCTTTGAGTAGATAGTTTTTATTTCCTCTGTTAAAATATTTATGGCTCAAATAAGGACATTTTTTTACATTAATTGCAAGTATGTATGCAGAATTGTGAAAATTAATATTGTTGGTGTTAGGAGTTGTGCAGCATTGCTTGTGCTCCTGGACAGACAGGAGACATACAAGGATTCTTTCTTCTGACACAGGGACACAGGGCCTGTGATAGTGCTGTCAATGTTACTGAAACAATAGCAGCTGCTGCAGTAACGGGAGAACTCCGGACTGTAGGGTCTTGGGTTCGAATCCCAGCTGGGAAACTGGTGCTGAACCCTTGAGCGAGGTGAATTCTTCAGATCACTCCACTAAATGCTGTGGCATATAAATGTGTCTCAAGGTCATTAATGTAAAAGCAAATTTGTCCTTAGTTGACTGACAGCTGTCTGGGCCTGTGTTTAGTGTCTGACAGCTGTCTGGGCCTGTGTTCAGTGTCTGACGGCTGTCTGGGCCTGTGTTCAGTGTCTGACGGCTGTCTGGGCCCGTGCTCAGTGTCTGAGGAGGAGCTGGCCTGTGTGTTTCAGAAGCCACGCAGGTTGCGTGTTACAGCACGTTCAGTCAGGAGACGGGCAGCTGCTCTGGCCTCCTGGGGGACGGTGTGGATCAGGACGACTGCTGCCTCAACCCGCTCTACGGCTTCGACCGGGGCGACGGGAAGTGCAGGTCCTGCCGGTGAGCCCCTCTCTGGTCTAAACGTAAAGAGGAGGCCCTGCGCTCTGGGCGGCTCTGACTGGCTCCCCTTCCGCCCTCCTGCAGCCCAGCAGCCTGGAGCCCCTGGAGCCCCTGGTCCAAGTGCAGCGTGAGCTGCCTCGAGGGGGTGCGGCAGCGGCGCCGGCGCTGCGACGGCGTGGGGGAGTGCCCGGACCCGGAGGCGCAGGGGACCCTGCAGACAGCGCCCTGTGAGGAGCAGGCCTGCTGCCCAGGTACCCGCCCGGCTGCCGAGTGACTGGATGTGTCTCAACACGATGCTGCTGAATTCTCTGACTCTCTCCTTGATCTACAGGCTCAGGTCCTTCATCGCCATCTGTCCTGTGTGCAGGAAGAGACTAAAGTGGCCAAAACATCTGTGTGTGTGTGTGATCTTGTGTTTGCATGTGTATATGCACAGTATGTGATAGTTTGTATTATTGTGTGTTTGACTGGATGTGTGTGTGAGTGTGTGACAGCCAGATTGCCCTTCTGACTCTGGGTAAGCTTGGCGGTATAACAGTGACAGTGACTGTGACTGAGCACAACACCAGCGCTTGCGTTAGGCCAGAGGGCCTTGGCTATGAATGCTGTTGAATATTATCTTCCTTCTTTTGTAGGAGAGTTATAGAAATTTGTTGGCTTCCAAAAATTTCTCAGGGGAGCAATGATTTTAGTACAAAATGTCAATTATTTGGTGGACAATAGTTAGTTGACATTTGTAGATTCAATGTAAAAGAGGCTGGAGGAGTGAGAGAGGGCGCCTGGAGGCCTTCAGCTCCACCGTGAGTTCCTGCCTGGGACGTCCTGGCCTTGCAGGTGCCGCGTGAAAGAGCCCCGCTGCCCCGCTGCCCGTGACCCGTGATGGTCAGCCCAGCCTCACCGTCACCGGCGTCGCGCGGGGTGTGGGAGACCTCCAGCACTCCTCCGACAGGCAGTGCTCGCCTGCAGCCCTGACTCCCGTGTCCCCCCAGAGGCCGGGGGCTGGGCCGAATGGGCCCCATGGCAGCCGTGCTCGGTGACGTGCGAGAACGGGGTGAAGAAGAGACAGAGGAGCTGCTCTTCGCCGCCCCCTGCGTGCGGGGGCAGATGCGTCGGCCCGGACGACGAAACTGCTGCTTGCTTTACCCAGGTAGTTTGTCCAGGTACGTCCCCCTCCTCCAGCCCCTGGCTTTCTGTCTTGGGTCAGGGCTCAGCGAGCCAAGATTTCCAGTTTGCGCTCTGCAGTGGCCCTCTACCAGAACAGTGCTTGTGGGCTCCATTCGTTCAGCCAGAGCATCTGCAATACATCCTCCCCTGCATGCAAGAACCTTCTGTCCGTCTGGGCCGTGCTGCTGGCTCTCTGAAAGGTCTGATTGGCTCCTGTCTCTGTGTCTCTGTCTGTCCCAGTTCATGGAGGATGGTCTGCCTGGGGCTCCTGGTCAGGCTGTTCCAGCAACTGCCATGTCGAGGGCTCTGGAAGCTTCCCACTGCGCAAGCGTGTTCGAACCTGCACCCAGCCGCCCCCCTCCCAGGACCCCCCAGGGCACCTCTGCGAGGGCCAGGCGGTGGACGAGCAGCAGTGCACCAGCCTGCCGTTTTGCCCCGGTGAGCAGTAGGGTCCGCAGGGGCTCGGACACACAGGCGACACACTAGGACTAGGTCACGCGCCCCTTGGGAAAGCACTGCTGAAGAAGACGTGCGATTCCTGTCAGAGATGACAGTGTACCTCTCTAGTCGGGGGCCGTCAGCAGGGGTTTGGTGAGTCTCAGTTGAGCAGCCTGAGGCGGGAGGGTTGTTCCCAGCACCAAGCCTGCAGTAAGAGCCTCTACCTCATCTATAGCTCCTCCACTGTGCTGTGCAGGCCTTCCTGATTGTGAAAGAAAGCCCACATGTCTCTTCAGTCAGGCTGGCAGGAGTCTGTGCAGATGCTGCTGACCCTCTCTCCTCTCCGCAGTGGACGGGGGCTGGGGTGCCTGGAGCCCCCCTGGCCCCTGTTCTGTAACCTGTGGCCTGGGACTGATGCGGATGAGCCGGCAGTGTGACAGTCCTGCCCCCAGGCACCAGGGCCGACCCTGTGAGGGCAGTGACACCATCCAGTCCCTGTGCAACACCAGGACACACTGCCCAGGTGAGCAGGCACAGCAAACCACCTGTACAGTCACCACGCCTGTCCCTTCCTTTCTGTTAATCTGTCTGTCCCTCTCTCTCTGTTAATCTGTCTGTCTGCCTGTCCCCCTCTGTTAATCTGTCTGTCCCTCCCTCTCTGTTAAACTGTCTGTCTGCCTGTCCCTCTCTGTTGAACCGTCTGTCCCTCCCTCTCTGTTAATCTGACTGTCTGCCTGTCCCTCTCTGTTAATCTGACTGTCTGCCTGTCCCTCTCTGTTAATCTGACTGTCTTCCTCTCCCTCTGTGTTAATCTGTCTGTCTCCCCCTCTCTGCTCATCTCTTGTTTCCCTCACTCCCTGCTCCATACCACTCCAGTGGATGGCTTTTGGTCAGAGTGGGACCCCTGGGACAATTGCACCCGCTTTGGGCGTCCAAGCATCAATTGTAAGACCACTCCTGGGATTCAGAAACGGACCCGGACCTGCCTGTGGACTGACTTTGGTGGACAGGCCTGCCCCGGGGACTTCATCGAGACACGAAACTGCTTTGATGTTAGAAACTGCTTCTGTAAGCATTGTCTTCTTTCCTTCCTGTCCATCTGTGAGCAGAAGCCCCAGCTTTGTGAAGCTGGTCCCTCTACAAACAGCACAATGAAACCCCCCGTATTCGTTAGAGCTGCGTTTGTGCCATTAAAAGTAGAATTTGTGCTGCAAAAGGAGATATATGCTGAGATATAGCACCTTTTGGGGGGGAGAGGGTGATGTCATTCAGCCTCCCTACAATAGTGCAGGAGAACCTAATAGGTCTCACATTCGTTTGGGTCCGTTTGTAATGGCTAGTTCCTGAGATACAGCACCTTATTGTTTGGGGTATGACATCAGCCCTCCTACAACAGCCCAGGACAACCGAACCAGTCTCGTTTGTTTGTGCTGGTTTTTGTCAGTTTGTGCCTATCTTTATCTCTATCGATATATCTCCTGCGCCGTCTCTGGGGGGCTGAGAGACGTCACACCCTTGAAAAAAGAAGGCGCTCTGTCCCTCTGTAACACAAACTATTTTCAACAGCACAAATGAAGCACTAAGGAAAAGGGTGTTTCATTGTTTGTGCGGTTTGTTACAGGGAGACGTCAGTTAGCTGAAGTTTGCTTCTCTCTCTGCCTGTGTGACTCTGTTTTTGTTTCTGTGTGTGTCTGTGAGCACATCTGCTTTCTGTGTTTTTGGAAAATGTATTCAATTCTTAAACCACACGTGAGTTTAAAATGCAGATACCTCCTGAGAAGCACAGAGCATGAGGCCGGCTGTGGCGGTGTGTTTCAGTGAGAGGTGCGCACAGCTGGTCGGAGTGGAGCGAGTGGGGCCTGTGTGAGCCCAGCTGCGGAGCAGGCAGCCAGAAAACTCGGACCCGCAAGTGCCAGCCGGACTACTCCAGCTACCCGTGAGCAGGACGTGTGTGTGTGTGTGTGTGTGTGTGTGTGTGTGTGTGTGTGTGTGTGTGTGTGTGTCCTGTACCCCACTGCCCCTCCTCCCCCGAGAGCCCCTCAGTGCTCAGTGTTCTCATCCTGCACAGGCAGCACTGCCAGTTGTTAGGGCCTGCAGTATCGCCACCAGGGTCAATGAATGCCAGTGATACAATTAACACAACATGATTGATAAAACTTGAATAAATAAAACTGGAATTTGAGTTCCATTTGAATTCAATACTTATTCATTACAGGATTCCCAAAGCTCAACAACCGACACCAATTAACTGCAACAGATGAGTAATCTGGGAAAGTAGGGGCAGCTACAGTAAGTAACACAGGGTGTCAGCTCTCTCCATGTCTCCACTGTCTCATTCTCTACCTCACGCAGGAAGGAAGTGGGGTTAAAGAAGGAAGAGGCCTTTTTCTGGGGAACCCCTCGGATTCGCTGTGAAAAACTGGGTGATCAGACGGTGAAGGTGGAGCAGAAGGAGCCCTGTTATAACGTTCCAGATTGCGTGTAGCAGTGACCCCGAGGTACACCTCCACCCCCCGCCTCGGGCCGGTAGTGTGACATTCTCCGTGTTCTCCTCATGAAGCTGCTGCTACGCTCCTGGTTTGCAGTACTTCTGCCTGGCCAGTGGGGGGCTCCCTCACAGTGCCTTGAGCATGGCCAGTTTGGGTCTGTCTCATTTCTTGCTCCTTGAGTGCTGCCTGTCACCATGTAACACTAGGGGGCGGTATTCTTCTCCACAGGCAGATTACGCAATGATTTGACTGGATGTTTTTTTCTTCATTTCATTCTAGAAATGTTCTCTCGGCCTATGGAGGATTCTCTCAACCTCTGGAAGACTTGGATTTCTTACTGCATATTCTCCTTCAATATATCAGACATGTCTGGAAATATTAAGATCTTCAAACGGAGCGCCTGTAGATTGACGGAATGTACACATGTCTTTCCTTGCCTGCATCAAGGAAATAGTTTTGTTAATTGGAAAGAGAGCAAAAGTGATTTCACACCCACACAGGCCCTCTTATGGCCAGTGGCTCAAGACACGTCTCACCAGGGGCTGTGGGCAAAGACGCCAACAGAGACCAATTCATCTTTCACCATGAATTTAATGAACACCTAGTGCTAAATTAACATTCAATTTGCTTACAGGCACATCCACACAAATTTCAGTTTTCATGCAGGAGGTCTGCTGTGGAGAGAGGGAAGAGTCTGGTTGTCAAAATATCTGTAAATAAAATATACAAAAGCAACAGTACATAGCAGATGTATGTGATGAAATGTGTTGGAAACATCAATAAAAGCAAGTTAACACAAGTTCTTGGGAGAGCTCATTGGTGTTACACTGGCTTTACAGACAGTTTCACCTTGATTTGCACCACTGTAGCAGACCTGCAGACAGTAAAATACATTCATGAGATATTTAGCAGGACGGAGGTCAGCAGGTCAGCTTACTGCAACAGCAGACCCCTTGACCTGGCTGCAGGTCAGGAAGGACTTTCAAGCTAAACAGATCAGTGGGGGGGTGCGATGTTCATAAGTTTTTTCATGTTTTTGTGTTTGACAGTTAATTCTGATAAGAGAGTTTCAAGCATTTACAAGCAAGTCCACATGCGTGACACAGGGCTGCAGACTGGGAGCTCAGTCCAGGCATGGGGCGCTGGACCGCGGATCCGGAGCTCAGTCCCAGAATAGGGAGCTCAGTCCCGCTGGACTCACTGCCCCATAGAGAATAGAGGTGGAAGCCATTGGCAGACCAGTTAGCTTGTGTAGAGTCTGAAGGCACTCCTGTGCTGCACCGCTGGTGTTGGAAAAATGAATGAGCTGGTTTTTGTGAATTCTGGGAGCATATCAAAGAGCACAGGTCTCGTGCACCTGATGGCCCATCATCACTGCCCTGTCAGCAGGAGTTGACCACACTGCCACGCACAGAGCAATTATTTCAGCAATAACCGCTTGTCCAGTTCAGAGTCACAGTGGCCCAGAGCCTATTCCAGGAAGCACAGAGCACAAGGCAGGATACACCTGGACAGTACCTGGGACAAAAGCTATGAAACAACTAAGCCATTCATTCTGAAATCCTTAAAATTTCATTTTAATAGCTACTAGATCATTATAAAGATGTGATTGTTCCCCTTTCTCTCTGACCAGTCTAGGTGGTGGAATGAGGTAGTACTCTTTCTCCTGAACCTGATTAGTTCACACCACACTGTAAAAAAATGCATCTTTCTGAAACTCCTGGGAGAGCAATGCAAGGAAGAGATCAGATTCCCATCACAGCTGGATCCAGCCCAGGCTAAACACAGAGAAAAGCTAAATTGGCCTTTTTTAGTTTAGTGAGCTCCACCTGTTTGTGTTAATGGCACACAGCTGGTTTAGGAGTATTGAAATCCCATCAACACGGGTATCCCTGTGCTCCAGACGTACCATAAGAAGCCCACTGCATTTTAGAAGGAGGTCCAGTTTTCTTGCCCTGCTCATGGGACAACTGAAGCAGAAAGACCCAGGAGAATGCAGGTCTGCAGTTTTTTATTTTTAAAAAACTCTGTTTCTACTTCATTGTTTTTTTTTTTGCAAGTTTTTAAGCCCAGAATATCATGTGCTGTCCGTGGCTCTCCAGAGATGAGTCCTGGAGATTTCCTGGTGAAATTCCCAGTGATCCTGGTGATAAATCCCAGCAGACGCCCATGGGAGTCCCGTCACCCGCCAGGCGAGCTGCAGGGCCGAGGAAGTCTCCTGGGGATTGGCTGCTTCTACGTGTCCGTCATCTCCACGTCCCCGCCCCCCTTGTCATCGCAGTCTAAGCTGAGGTCAGCGATGTCCTCCAGCGAGCTGTCTGGCGCCGGGCCGGAGTCCTGCTGGTCTCGGAAGGACACGATGGCTTGGCGGATGCAGGACACCCACTGCTGCTTGTTGAAGGAGTCGTTGGCCTGCAGGCTGTGCGCTTGGCCCTTCGATCTGCCCTTGGAGCTGACGCGGAAGAAGTTCTTGGCTGAAAGAGAAACAGAGACAGGCAGCATCACAGCCGTGCAGCCGCTGGGCTCTCCGGTCCAGGACATTTTCAGAATCACGCAACATGGTTTAGAATTGTGCTTTTGCTATTTCTCTCTAGTTCAGCAAAATGTGTCAGATTTCCCTTTGGCAAAACCACAGCCCAGGACGGCCTGGGCAGTAATCGTCCTGTCTGTCGTTTAGAGCAGAAGAAGAAAAGCTTCCACCCAGATACCTCGGTTTTCTTTAATAAAAAGACTTTTCCACTTTACCAACTATCTAAGCTTAGAGCAAACATCACTGAAAATATGGAAATGTGAAACCTGACTTCAAACACAGTGCAACACAGCCCTGAGCTACCCCAATTCTCCACAGCCCTGCGCTACCTCGATTCTCCACAGCCCTGCGCTACCCCGATTCTCCACAGCCCTGCGCTACCCCGATTCTCCACAGCCCTGCGCTACCCCAATTCTCCACAGCCATGTGAGGGGAGAGCGAGAGGCGAGAGGAAGCTGGAAAGAGAGACAAGAGGGGAGAGAGAATAAAGGAGAGACAGAGAAGAAGGGCATAGAAACTGGGCGACACAGGACAGGCTGTGCTCCCACTGCCAGCGGGGAGACAGGTGCACTTCCTACTGCACTGCGACAACTACCCTGGGATTAGAGAAACATTCTTCCCCAACTTTACACTGCTAATCCCAGAATTCCCACATCTGCCAGAATGTGCAGAATAGGTCCCAATCCTACTGGGAGAGGGGGGGAGAAAACTCAGTTGAACTGGCCGCCCAGTGTGTGATCTCCTGTCGCAGGAACTGTAAGCCTGTCTTTCAATGATTGTGAAATTGAGTCTGTATCTATAATGTCAAATGTCTGTAGATTGTATATTAATGGTATTTGTTTTGCTTTGGCAACACTGATTTTAGTCATTGGTGAGAGAGGAGAGGAGAGACTCATTCAGCCCAGCAGCTGCAACATAGCCCTGGAGACCCCATTCCTCCACAGACGCCCCCAGAGTCTCTCGCAGACGCATCGGAGAGCCGGGGTAAGTGCGGCTGCGAAGTCCCGAGTTTCCGGTGGGCGCTGCAATGAGGACGGAGAAGCTCAGGGTTCGAGAGGCCCGGCCCTGCCGCTCTACCTCTCTCGTTGCCAGAGGCGAATGCCCCGCGGAACGAGCCGCCCACTCCGGCCTCGCCGTCGGGCAGGTCCTCCAGCACCAGGTCTCCGACGGGGATGGGCTGCCGGTACACCTGGAACTGCAGCACGTCGCTGTGGGAGACGGGCCGGGTCACCACCAGCACCAGCTCGAACAGGAAGACGTGGAGCTTCTGTGGGACAGACAGGCGTCACGACACACCCCACTCTCAGCCCCCCACCCACTGCAGGGGCCAGAGGCTGAGGAGGAGGAAGGAGGAGAGGAGGAGAGGAGGAGAGGCACACTGGGACGAGACAAGAGCCTCAGCCCTGCGTGTCATAGGGAGCTACAGCAGTGACAATAAAGACCATGGGAGGCAAAAACAAAGCCCACCAGCTCAGGAAGAGCTCTGCAGAAGCCGAGTTCGCTGAGGACAGCGGCCCCAGCAGCGCGTGTGGGAGCCCTCCCCCAAGCTCACCAAGTGTGGTGGTTTTTCCTGTTGGATGTTCTCTGTGTTTCTAGGAGCAGCCTCTCACACCGCTGCATTAACCCACAGTGGTCCTTCTGAGCCTGTCCACTACTGAAGCCCAGAAACCCACTTCACCAGGTTCTAAGGTGGCCAGTGTGTTAAGTGTCAGGTTTTGAGAAGCCTGGTGTGTGACAGGTTCTGACAGACCCAGTGGGTCAGGTTCTGACCTGGCCCTTGTTGCTCTTGAGGTCCCCGTGGCAGTAGAGGTAGCGGGACAGCTGGATCTCGGGAACGCGCTGCGTGTCCTCCAGGTAGTAGAGGCCCCGGCGGTAGAACTGACATTCGGCCTCTCCAGTCTTACTGTTCACCTGAGACACCACACGCTGGATGAGCTCCATCTGAGACAGGAGATAGCGGAGGGAGGAGACAGCAGACAGAGAGGGGAGCGAGGGGAGACGAGAGAGGAGACAGAGGAGAGGAGAGACAGAGTGGAACGTAGGGAGAGGAGAGACAAAGGGGAGAGGAGAGGAGACAGCAGACAGAGAGGGGAGAGAGGGGAGACAGAGGAGAGAGGAGAGAGAAGAGATGGGAGAGAAGACAGCAGACAGAGAAGGGAGCATAGGGAGAGGAGTGAGGGAAGAGAGGAGACAGGAGAGAGACATGAGAGGGGAGAGAGCAAATGGAGAGAGAACAATTTTGATGTTAATCGGATTTGTTTTGCTTTGGCAACACTGATTTTAGTCATTGGTCAAGCCAATAGAGCACCTTGAACTGAACTGAACAGAGAGAGAGAAGAATGGAGAGAGGAGAGGAGAGGAGAGACTCATTCAGCCCGGCAGCTAAAACACAGCCCTGGAGACCCCATTCCTCCACAGACACCCCCTACAGAGCCACAAGAGAAACCAGCTTCAGCTGCTTGCTCTGATCACACACAGGGACAGGATGTGCCACAAACAGAATGAAATCACAAATAATCTCAGACCAAACGAGATATGGAATAGAATGTCAGAATACAAAACCTTCATCCTCACACCAGTTAAAAGGAAGATGTAGCAGATAAACCTTTGTGTGCTTTTGAAAGGTCCTGCTGCACTGCCGCTCTGCACCTGAGCCCCTGAAACAGTGAGGTCGCCCAGGCCTCTGCAGTACCCACAACCATGTCAGTGCATCACGGGGGCTCCGGACTGAGTTTGTGTGTGCAGGTGTACGTGTGTGCATGTGTGCACATGTGCATGTGTGTGCGTGTACATGTGCATGTGTGTGTGTCCGTGTGCGTGCGTATGTGCATGTGTATGTATGCATGTGTGCGCGCACGCGTGTGTGTGTGCGTGTGTACATGTGTGCGCGTGTGTCTGCATGCGTGCACATGTGCCTGTGTGTGTGTGTACATGTCTTTGCACGTGTGTGTGTTTGCATGTGCGTGTGCCTCAGCGGGACTCACAGCCTCCTGCAGGTGCTGGTGGTCCGGGTGGTCGGGGGCCGTGCTCTTGAGGATCTCCCGCAGCAGCAGGGGGTACTTGACCAGCCGGCTGCGGGGCAGGTCCAGGAAGTTCCAGAGGTCCAGCCGGCGGCTGAAGGAGGACTCCTGACACAGGCGCAGGAACTCGTCCACCTTCCTGTCCTGCTTCTTGTGGTCCAGCAGGGCCTTGGCCGCCACCTGGTTGCAGCAGTAGGTGATGTAGGCCTCGAGGCAGGGGAACTGCGGCGAGAGGGGCGGCCCGGTCAGACACAAGTACTGTGAACACATGCAGGTTCAGTCTGTGTGTGTGCTGTTCTGTGTCTGTGTGGGTTGTTCTCTTCTGTGTGTGTGTGTGTGTGTGTGTGTGTGTGTGTGTGTGTGTGTGTGGTGCAGAAAGGAAATAGTCTCCCTTTTATCTGCTCACCCAGTTCATCAGAGTGGGTCCCACTTCCGCAACACAATTCTTTGTCCCTCGCAGGTTCTCTAACTGGTTCAGCAGATCTGCAGGTGAAGTGGTGAGAAGACCCCATTACTGGTGCCAGCAAACACAGCCCTTCAGCGCGGTCGTGTATCTGGGCTAGACCACGTTTCAGCTTTCAGTTGTTAAGATACACAGGTGAAGCAAATTCTGATGCTTCAGAGGTAGTCACCAGCGAGCACAAGCTGTTTGTGAAACTATAGGCCCTCCGGGGCTGAGGCACAGCACCCCTGCAGCTGAACAGCTCCATACCTTCGTGCAGAGGGATGAGGGAGTCCAGCGTCCCGAAGATCTGTCCCAGCTCGCTCTCGGTCATGATGTCCAGCTTGAGCATGGGCTCATAGTACGCCTGTGGGGAGCAGAAGAGCTGTGAGACGGGGGGGCTGGAACTTTCTGCAGGAACAAGATGGAAGCATGTCCATCTGCTGTAGAGAAGTCATTGCACTCTCGCACTGCAGCAGTACTTGTATTTGACACATAGAGTGGTGGGAGTGTGGAACAGCCTTACCAGCCATGTTGTTAAAGCCGATACCCTGGCTTCTGATACCCTGAGATCTTTGAACCGATTATCTACTAACAATTGGGTCGATTGGGCTAGCTGGGCCGAATGGCTGCTCTCTTCTGTAACCTTTCTCATGTTCTTATTCTTTATGAAGAGACTTAATAAGTACAGCATGGAGCTGCATTCAAAACAACCCAGAGCTGACGTATATGGCTAATCAGTTACAGGTGACATGCAGGAGTGGTTTGGTGTAATGTTCTGTGCCTGTGGTGTAAGGTAGAAGGAAACTCTGAAGAGCCCAGCTGTAATGGCCCCTTGTAGACCTCAAACTGCAACGCGGTTCATTCTTAATTCATGCTGTTTCAACCACTGGCAGGGAATTAGGTGATAAAAAAAATCAAACATCTAAGACCACCATATTTCCAATACCAAAAGCACCTAA
Organism: Lepisosteus platostomus; assembly: GCF_059453375.1. Lineage (NCBI taxonomy): Eukaryota > Metazoa > Chordata > Actinopteri > Semionotiformes > Lepisosteidae > Lepisosteus > Lepisosteus platostomus. The sequence goes on from NC_142613.1 coordinate 399,116, forward strand.
CCTTTGAACCTAACAAATTTAATAAACATGTTGGCAACAGTGTTTAACAGCGGGCAGACACATACTCTTCCTTCTCACACACCAGCTCACCTGATGTCCTTCACATTAGGAGTCAGGAAGCTCAATTCAGCTGGGAATTCTTTCCTGAAATGACTCTTAATGACCCTTTTGGCAACCACTCAGATAGTGGCTCCTTTATTGCTTAATCCCGTGAGTTTCCCTGTTGTGGAAGAGCTCGGCAATCCTGGTGGTTCGGGAGTGAATGAGGTCTTCCAGTGGAACAGCACAGCTGGGGATGCTGTAGAGCGTCTATTGACTAGCAGACTATTATAATTGTTTCTCGCACAGCCTTGGAGTTATAGCTAGTTAATACACTCCAGAGTATGAACACTGAGAATCATACTATCAACCTGCAGTCTAAGGTACTGTCAGAGCAGTGTCAACTGTAAAGATCTTTCAATATTAAGAATGATGTAGAAACCCAAAACTGCAGTGCAATGTTGTCTTCCACAGTAATAGTCCGTAACTGGCCAATGGCTGATGTCCAGATTCTCACTCGCCCTGCAGGTCAGCCTCTCTGGCCATGCTGGCAGGTCACTGTGTTACACTAACTGACCAGTAGTTCAGGAGCCCCTCAGCGACACAGACTGGTGGCAGACAGCAGGCAGAGCCTTGTGATGTGACAGGCAGAGGTGAAAGTTTGCAGCAGATTCACAAACCTTCTTTGCCAAATTGAGGTCTTCAATGAGCTGCTTCTCTCCTTGTGTCAGTTCAAATATTACCTGCAAAACATCGAAAAGTGTGGACATTTCTTTGTCTGAGAAAGTGTCTGGAAGAGAGGACTGTTCATCACTTTCTTAGTAAAACTTCCCCAGTGATTTCACTCGCTTGGTCTCTTTAAATGACTGCTAACTCTGAAACCACAGGAAGGACAACCAAGCTGTAAACAGAACTGCGATCAGTCAGGAGAAAACTGCTAATCAGGAGAGCTCAGGCTTGACTCGGCAGCACTGCAGGGTGACAGGGTACTGCAGACAGGCTGCTGTTGCTCGTCACAGGGTGGTCTGGAGTCTACTGCTGGGTGTCTCAGTGGGGGCTGCACACTGGTGATGACGCAGGGAAGTCTGCTTTAACTTTAAAACGCTGTGAGTGGAGTGTCTGAAAATCATGGAAAAATTAAGAATCACTTTTACTCTGCTGTCTCTCCTCTTGTACCCCAGTGCAATTAAATCACCTGGTGGTACTGTGCCTGTTCTCCTTCCTGTCCCTGAGCCGGCCTGGGATTCACATGGATCACCTGTCTGCCTGCTCTCCTGCTCTCCTTCCTGTCCCTGCTCCGGCCTGGGATTCACACGGATCACCTGTCTGTTCTGTCAGCCCGCTCTCCTGTGCCCGGGTTGTGAACTTAGGCGCCGAGCAGGCGGAGCGAGGAAGAGACGCACCTCCTGCCGTTTGATCTCCTTGGCGGGGAGCTCCTCGGAGATGCTCTCCACCGTCTCGCTCCACAGCTGGCTGTTGCGGCGCCTGGGCAGCGAGGCGGCCTTCTGCCGGTGGCGCAGGGGGGCGGGGGGCAGCGGTCGGGCCTCCGTCTTGAAGCTGATCGACCGCTGGGGCAGAGAGGACAGACACAGTAACGGCTCTGATAGGAACAGAGTCCGGCCGAGTCGACAACAGGCCTCCGCAGAGGCAGCACCAGCGGAGAAGAGGCAGAGGTGTCGTAGTGCTCAGGGCTGGCGGCTCCCCGGCACCCGATGGAGCTCTCTGGACAGCAGCCGTGCCCAGGGACAGGAGAGTGCCCGCTCATAAAATCCCAAGCCATAAGTCTGACGTCTACTACATGTCAGGTTATTGACACAATAACTGGAACTGTCAGAGGAGCACCTGTTTGGAAATAAAGTCCTAGATGATAGCCAGCATGGGTTTCGAAATGATAGGACTTGCTAAAAGAAATAACTGGATAAGATCCCAAATACCGAGCGACTTAAAACGGGCTGGATTGTCCAAACAGCCTCCTCTCGTCTGTAACGGCTCCTGCGACTCAGCAGAGAGATCCCCTGCTGCTCCAGGAGTCGTACTCACCTGGATGGACTGGCCGATGCGTTTGAGCGAGGTGGACTTGACTGGACCCATGAAGCTGGCCAGACCAGCCCCCTTGGACACAGGTTTGACCCTCTTGTTACTGGGCTCCTGGAAGACCAACAGAGAGCAAGAGGCGGGATCAGACAGCTCTCTCACTGCAGGACGGGGTATCTTCCCCTCAGCTGTCTGCCTTTCATGGGATCTTTAGCTCATATGATCTGAATATTTTTCTCCTTTGAATGAACTGTCTCTTGTAGACACATTCAACTGCTTCCACACAATATCGTGAATCAAAAGTTAATTTGTGTGCACATTACAAGTTGTACTAAAAGATTTCTAAGCTGCTCTAGGGAGCTGTCTCCCAGGGGGGGACAGACAGATACTCACCTCCCCGTCTTTGACTGGCCCAGCGTTAGCAGCAACATCGTCCACATCCTGGGAAAGAAGAGTCAGAATGAGTGTCCAGCCACGTCAGTCTGTCACCTTGACTCCCTGTGAGCTGGAGCTGCCGCCTGGGCTCTTCCCAAAGTAAACACCGGACTCCAGACTGGGAGAGACTGACGTCAGCTCCAGAGTTGCTTAAAACAGTTTAAATCACAGAACGTTACTTTGGTTTCATAATTACAGCCACTTTCTCTTCTTTTTGAAGAATACACTTGTATTGTATCTGTTTCTTTCCCTGGGGAGAGCTGAGGAGCACGCACAGGCCAGCCGTGCAGACAGCAGAGCTCAGTGTCCTAACCCGCTCACAGCCAGGAGGAGACGCAGCTCTCCTGCACGGTCTGAGCCGGGAACTCAACCTGCTGAGACTCTCAGGAGCCCCTGGCTGGGCTGGAGGCAGTGGAAGTCACAGTGCTCGCTGCTGAGGGCCGAGTGTTCATTTCTAATTAGACCAGACGAAAGGATTTGAACCCCTTGCTCCTCCTGTCATTGACAGCCAGGGTCGGTGAAGAGCTGCCCCCCTGGTGTGTTGATGGGTGAGGTGGAGACTGTGTGGAGGCTAGGCAGTGCTTTGCTTTAGAGGACAGAACAGTCCATTTAAAACAAAGCAAAAAGCACCGCTGGAGAAGGCAGTCAGCCAGCCAGAGGCACTGAAGTCCAAGACTTCGCCTGTGGCTCCTGGAGGCACTAAATCCCTTCTACAGGCAGCACATCCGGTCAGCTCAGCACTTGAACACCAAATCACAGACAGCTTCTGGCCGACCAAGAGGGCCAGACTGACCAGCTCCGTGTATGAACTCTTTTCTTCACTTATTTAAGCCTCTTGGTTCGAGAGACTTGAGCAACATAAATGCAAATACAGCTGCTGGCAGCTGTGCTCACTTTCACTGCTCACTGATCCGTATTACCATGCAGGTTGCTGGACTGCACAAGATAAAACAAAAAAACTTTCCTTATTCCACTCTGTTCATAACACTGTGCATTCTTCTACATTTGTGTTCATTTTAAGTACTTCAGGGCTGGGAGATGAGCCTGTGAATTCTGCTCAGAGTCAGAAAGAGTCAGAGCTGTCATAACTGTAGCTGAATTTCACATCCTGCTGTGCACAGAGCTCAGCCTTTTGCATAAGACAGTGTGTTTGTGTGTAGGGAGGGGGCAGGGCGAAACACTGAACTTAAAAGGGGTTTTGCAACACAGTATAAAGCCAGTGCTGCCTGTTTAGAGTACGGAGTCGTGTCAGGGCTGTGTGTCTCAGAGCCGGGGGGGCAGTGAGGGACAGGGCTGTGTGTCTCAGAGCCGGGGGGGCAGTGAGGGACGGGGCTGTGTGTCTCGGAGCCGGGGGTCAGTGAGGGACGGGGCTGTGTGTCTCGGAGCCGGGGGTCAGTGAGGGACGGGGCTGTGTGTCTCGGAGCCGGGGGGTCAGTGAGGGACGGGGCTGTGTGTCTCGGAGCCGGGGGTCAGTGAGGGACGGGGCTGTGTGTCTCGGAGCCGGGGGTCAGTGAGGGACGGGGCTGTGTGTCTCGGAGCCGGGGGTCAGTGAGGGACGGGGCTGTGTGTCTCGGAGCCGGGGGTCAGTGAGGGACGGGGCTGTGTGTCTCGGAGCCGGGGGGTCAGTGAGGGACGGGGCTGTGTGTCTCGGAGCCGGGGGGTCAGTGAGGGACGGGGCTGTGTGTCTCGGAGCCGGGGGGTCAGTGAGGGACGGGGCTGTGTGTCTCGGAGCCGGGGGTCAGTGAGGGACGGGGCTGTGTGTCTCGGAGCCGGGGGTCAGTGAGGGACGGGGCTGTGTGTCTCGGAGCCGGGGGTCAGTGAGGGACGGGGCTGTGTGTCTCGGAGCCGGGGGTCAGTGAGGGACGGGGCTGTGTGTCTCGGAGCCGGGGGGGCAGTGAGGGACGGGGCTGTGTGTCTCGGAGCCGGGGGGGCAGTGAGGGACGGGGCTGTGTGTCTCGGAGCCGGGGGGGCAGTGAGGGACGGGGCTGTGTGTCTCGGAGCCGGGGGGGCAGTGAGGGACGGGGCTGTGTGTCTCGGAGCCGGGGGTCATGTCAGTGATGACGCCACACTAATTCTCAGTCAAATCCTACCATGACAGAGCTATAGCTTTAAACACAGGCCAAGCCCTGTTTTGTATATTTCCATTGAGAGCTGGAGGGAGTAACTTTGAGACCCTAAATTACACAATGTGCCTACAGATCAGTCCCGGGCTGCGAGGGGAGCAGGGGTGCAGGACTGTACCCAGGGTTCTGCTGAGTATGTTGGCATTGTGTGAGATTTCAGTAAGCTTCCTCCACCTCGCTCTGCTGCCTTCCTGTGCTGCCCACCTGATCTTTCAGACCATATTTAGCTCCGCCATCTCCGCGGGCTGGGCCTGACTGCTCTGCTGGGAGTGTGGTTTGCTGTTTCCGCTGAGGCAGCAGAGCAGAGCAGAGCACAACTCTCACAGAGACACAACTTCCAGAAGACACACACAGCTCTTAAACGTCAGACCTTCCTTATGGAGGAAGCTGAAGCTCATATAGTGCTATGTGTCCTGCTGCAGGTCTTTGATATCTGGGCAAATGTGTCCTCGGGCTCGCAGCTCAATAGCCCTGTTCCAGTCAGAGCTGCAAACCCACAGGACCGGGAAGAAGGTGGGAGAAGGACGGAAAAGAGGGTGACACAGGCGTCAGTGCAGCTCGTCAGCCGTGTATGAGGTGCCCCACAGCCCCACAGCTATGCAGCCCGGAAGTGAAGCTGATAAGACGTGGGTGTGTTTGCATGTTCAAGTGCATCTCGCATAGAGAGCTGCTCTGCTTCAAACAGACTCAAGAGCCAGAGGAGAGGGAAATGGCAGAGTGTGAGGAAAGGTCCTAGTGGGGTTAAGAGCACTGCAAGACACCTGTTCGCTTCCCCACAGCACAGTCTGAACAACAGGAAATAGAGCAGAGCACCTGTGGAACGTGATAAAATCACAAGATGTGCAGATAAAGAGCTCAGTGAATAGAGATTCTAACAGCTCAGGAGTTCAAACTGCTGGGTTTTTCCCAGCCGTTTTCTCTGCCAACTTCACCAACCTTAACAGGGATATTTCTGTTTCCATTCTTAGGACTTTCAACCCGTGAATCTTGCAGGTCTAGGACACTATCCCAGAATGACATTGTTTACAGTTCGGGAGAGTGTGGGGTGAACAGACAGCAAGCTGGGTGATGAACCAGTCCAGTCCACCTGCTTTCCCCTCGGGTGCTGAGTCCCACTGAACTTCTGGACCTGTCTTTGGGTCTGTTGGCTTCAGCTTATTCCCCAGTATTGATGGTCTGCTGTATTGTAGCAACAATGGCTTAGTGGCCTGAGTCTGATACTGATCTTCTGTTTTATCTGGACAGTGTTGGACAGCTACTGGAAATTGTGATCTTGGTGTTGGCTAATAGCTTCATGTCAGCAGGTCTCTGATGCCAAACCAGAGTTCGAACAGTGCTGGCTGCACAGAGCTTGTCTGTCGCCAGGTCCCATGAAGAAACGACCGTCACATTCCGCTGTCGTGTCTGCAGCACCGGAGAGCTGTGACCCTGTGTGTGTCCACTGCAGGGACTCTGTCTCATGTTCCTGTGGGGTACCAGGCGGCTATCGTGCACTGGTCAGGCCTTCTGCTTTGTCAAAGTCTTGCGGCACCATGTCTTTATAGTGATGCTAGTTAATCAGATCATGCGCTCAACCTGGCCTTTTCACTCGGAGATGAAAGGTGCTATATGAAAGAGCTGGGTTACAAGCACATGAAGGGTTAAGGAAGAAGCAGAGAGCTCAGATGCAGTGAGAACAGAAGACACTGGGATCCTCCAGAAGCACAGCTGAAAATCCCAGATAGAATTTGCCCTTTAAAATGCCTTTGCTGGCTCATTCTACTGCGATTTACACAGTGCTCAACCCAGAGATGTGTCTCCTGCGTTTCTGTGTTTGGGCTTTGGGGTAGGGTGTTTAAAAAGTGCTAGGGGGACAGCAGGACAGCCACTTAGATGCTGAAAGACGTCACCTTGTCTTCAAGGACTCTTGTGACAGCCTCTGTCTCACTGACTGTCCCCTGCTTCCGTTTCTTCTGCAAATACAAAACAACATCTATAAACCTCCTTCCTCCAGAGGCTTGGCTGGCAGAGAGTCCTATACCGAAGCAGATAAACTCTCATGACATCACAGCTGGTAAACAGATGATTCAAGACCCTCTCCAAGCTGTGAATGTACTGTACCCAGTGGATTATCATCTTTTTGAACCTATTAAACTGAGGGCTTAGAGCAGACCTGGTCAGTCTCTGGTTCGAGACTTAGTTACCAGTCCATGTCACTGTAGTGAATTCCCTGAGCCCATCTGGGAAACGGCCTGACAGGACATTCCTGAGCCAAGAACAATAGACACCTGAAGTTCATGGAAATGATCCCCAGTTTGGAAAAAGCACCTGATTACTGTCCAGCCACTCGAAACTGCAGGGTACTGCCCTGCATGTCCCATGAGGCCGCAGTGCCCTGCGCAGGCCTGGAGCCACTGCATCCTTCCTGTCCTGGCGTCTCTCAGGGTGCTACATGGGGTTCCTGGGACCCTCTCTCAGGGACTGGCTGAGGGCAGCCCATACCTGCGCGCGGGACATTCATGTCCTGTGCTTGGCTACAGCCTGGCTGGGCTATGAGCTCTTCCTATAGGTGGGGGGTGACCCTGGTCATGACCCGGGGGAACAACATTCAATCCACTGATGTCAGATCTCTGCATGTGGCAGCCGACAGCTTAACCCACCAACCCTCCCCTGGACCAGCCTGACCGTCTTTTCTGAGGAACCGCTCAGAAGATGCTTGTGCTCAACCCAAGCCCAACTGTTTTCACTGGGCATTTTAAAAAGTAAACGTGGGAGGACTCTTAAAGTTCTGATCTGTGCCTTAGAAGGAAATGTCAAAGAGAAGCTCATACAAAATGTTTTCAAGAACATAAGATTCCTAATTAAGAGTCCAGAGGGACTAGAAGAGCCTAGAGCCCTGTGACTGGGCTGTCAGTTTAATCCTAATGGAATCTCTGGGGTTTCTTTCTGTATTGGTGATCAGAACATTTACAGCTACATTCATACTAATCAAGTTACACAGCACTAGCACAGTAGTAGAGTAATGTGAAAATCTGTTTTTCTCATTAAGGCAGATCAAGCTTAGGATTTAACATTCAAGTTAGCAAATAAATGCTGTATCACACCAGTAACAGGTCTTACCCCAGAAATGTCAGAAATGGTTCCACACGTGAACAGCCTTTCCCTTTGAACTGGAGACCTAGAGCAGAAAAAAGCCCTGTTATTCCAGTCCTCTCCACACTCAAAGCAGCAGAATCACCCGGGACAACAACAGCACACATTTACTGGACTCAGAGCTGGCTCGGGGGTGTGCTCCTGCAATGGCAGCACAACACCAGCACTCTCTCAGACACACTGTCTCACAGCGAGACGGTTTCAGCTCAAGGCCAGAACACAGAGAGCCAAGACCACACAGCACAGTTCACCGTGTTTGAAGAGGAGAGTGGCGGCACTGTAGCTGATATTATCAACACAGGAAACTGGTACATTGTGATACAAAGCGCTCTGCAGACTCTTTAATCATGCTGGCAAGGGAAGACTTTGTGTAGTTCAAGATATTGTGACATAGTTTTGTTTGCTTCACTCCTCATGGATGCTGAATGCAGAGAAATGCAATGTTACAGTGTCGGGGCGTCTACACCCCCTGGAGCTGTGGCAGCCACCTTTGGGGTTTCCTGCTCTTTTAGAAGGTTTCAAACCACCCTGTATGCTTCTCAGAGAGGAGAAGGGATGCTTGACTGTCAGCAGTAACAATCGCTGATGATATTTAATAAGGGAGTAAGGAAGGGTAATGCAGAGAACAGTCCTGTTTAAGTATTAAACAGCATTTGTCAAAGATCCTCTCACAGGCAGGTCTGTGTCTGTCAGTCATATTCATGATAATCTGAGAGGGACTCTGAAGTTCCACTTTCACTGTGCAAATCGTCTCAGTTCTAAGAGGCGTGGATTCTAAAGCTTGCAGGGCTGATCGAGGGCCAATGCACGTTTCTATACTGTTAAACTCTGCCTGTGGTCACCAGCTGTCAGAGTTTCACAACAAAGCCTCAGTGAGAGGAGTGAGCTCTGAATTCCTCCAATCCGCCATGAAAGATGCCCGTGAAGAATTCAGTGCCAGTTCACCCATTCACACCGATACACTCCCTCTGGGGAGGTCTGCGCCCCTGGCATCCGCACCTTGAGTCATTGACAAGCACAGCAGCCTCCTCAGGAAGAAACCGAGCACGTCCGGTCTTAGTCTCTTGAACATGAGTCTTCCGTCTCCTCCTTCTCGGCGCAGCTCAGTGTGAAGGTGGCGGGACAGACTTCTGGGAGCGCGTCTCCCTCAAGGGACAGGGCAGCAATGGCGCCTGTGGCTGCCGAGCTGGCAGGGAGCAAGGAGGCACTGGCCCATCTCTCCAGCGCCTGCCAGCTCAGAGCTGCAGAGTAGCCCAGATCAGTATGGTAGGAGGAGAACTTGTGGGCTGAATTCTGCGGGTTGGTTTGGATTTCTGTGTGACACACACAGGCCAGGAAGTCACTGGCCGCCAGTCAGTCCGAATTCTGTTCAGGTTCTCTTGAAAGGACTTGGCCAGCAGGGCTGGGAAAGACCCACGGAGCCGGCGGGGGACGGATCAGACTCACCAGGAAGACGGCGACTCCGCTTCGCTCTCCTCTCTCTCCATCATCTCTCCCTTGCTCACCGCATCCCGAGCACCATTGCTATGGCAACCGGCCTCCCAAAAGGCTGCAAACAGCGCGACCCCTCCCAAGCTGACCGTTGCCAAAACAGCCCCTCTCGGCCTCCCAGTTCAGGACTCCGGCGGGGAGAGGGTGGCCAGCAAGTCAAACCCTGACACAGCGGCTCGGCTTCTCGTCACCTTTAACTACCTCCCTCCCTCTCTCACGGGCCGACCACATCCTCTGCAAGCAGCTCTCCAGGCTGCGAGGAGCCTCAAGTGGCTTCCTGTTCTCGTCGACTCAGAGCGGAAGACAAAAACAAGGCGACTGTCTGTGTGTCGCGTGAGCTGGCCGGGACACAAACTGCTTCACCTAGATGTTTCCACCACCTGCAGGGCTCTCGGTGCTGTAATTAATAATTTGTAATTAATGATTAGATGCCACGGTGCCGGAGAGTGTCACTCCTGGCAGTTGTCTGGTGGCGTGACTCCAACCACGCCAGGTGTGGTGCCACCCCAGCAGCGGGCACAGCCTGGATCGCTTTATCCTTCAGGATTGATCCAGTGTGAAACGGATGCAGCTGCATTAAGTCACAGCAACAGATGGTCAACGAGTGGTTGTTAATTGAGCTTGCAAACAGATCTGCACGCAGACGGGGAGGACTGCGCTGCAGTGCAACTTCATGCCAGCAGCCCCTTCAGAGGGCTTCCGGGAGACAGCAGCCCCACCTGCTGGAGAAACAGAGCTGTGGCACCAGACCATGTGTCCTCCAGCACCTTGCCAGAGCAGTGCGAGTCCAGGACTAGTGGCCAGGATTTTCTGCTACAGCAGAAAGTCAGGTAGAACTCCCTGGCACTACTGAACGCCCAGGCCAGAGTCTACGAAGAGAGGCCTCACAGCTACATATCGATTACCAATTAATGTTGAGGCAGCGATTCTCATGCTCACATGCTCATTCAAAGCTATGCTGTCCAGAACTGTTTTGTGTGAAAGAAAAAACACGAGCTCTGATGGGCTCAATGACCTGCTGTCCTCCTAAAGGTCTACAATAATCTAGTCTTTTGGCCCCACCTTCACAGACCAGAATTAATAGGTGGCAAAGGACTGCACAGGCCAACACTCGGGGACAGAAGGCAAGGCTGGAATGTGGGACATGGCAGATCTCACACACTACTGATATGGAAAATCTCGGCACAGGAACTCTTGGATTCAGTAATGCACCACATCAGAAGGGCACCTCCGACCCTCTGAGGCACAGAACCTTTCAGCATTGAGAGGAATAATGAAACACACAAGCAGGTTCTTTTACAACTTTATTAACTCTCACACTAAGTGCTCCCATTACAGAATACTCTTCACCTTATTCACTGTAACATATCTGGAGTTTAAACAAAGTAGAAAGAATAAAAGGTCAAGTCTACAAGGTGTGTCAGAGTTCTGACCAATAAAACAAAAAAAATGTAATAATGTGCGAGCGCCCATCCCTTCACCGAAACAACCAATCACAGGAAAGGAATATTCACAAACCGTACCACCGCCCAATCGCAGGAGTGGGGAGGGGCCTGCCGACAGGTGCACAGGTGCGCTTGCTGTCACAAGCCACACTTGTGAGCTTTAACTGCATCAATAAATTAAAGTGGTAAAATACTCCGGAAACCTAATAAAGCTTTGGGAAGGAAGTGGATTGCAGCAATCCCTTCATCTGAAAAAACAAAAACAGGATGAAGTTTAACTTCAGATATAATTTTACTTGTGAGAGCAGAGCAGCCTGTTTAAAAGGACATTTTTCAATCCCTCCACATCCGTAGGGGAAAATTCCTGTCTGCTTCAATGATTCCCGTGAATTTCCAAGCAGTGCAACTAAGGTGCAAAACATTTGGCGAAGTGGTATGTGGGTTGACTGTGGGTTTTAAATACGCAAGCTGCTGTCCAACAGGGCAGACAGTGGGCCAGTAAGAGCAGAGAGAGCAGTGATGCTCCCTCCAGTGGCTACAGAGTCAAACAGCAGCCACTGCAGCCTCTGCAACCATGACTGAGAGCCTGGTCTTTTCAGAGAACTGGGTTTTCCAAAGCTAAATGCACAACAGGGCACAAGCTTGATAGTGCTTCTCCATGCATGCAGAATCCAAGCAAACATCTAGGTATTTAGCAAAAAACACAAAAACTGGAGCCGAGAATGGTTTTAATAGGAGGCAAGAGTTCAGAAGTTTAAAGGTTTAGAAGGGAGTGTAAAAGGCCTAGCGTTGCAATCCCTTGTCTCCACGTACAGCCCAGGCTGCTCTCTGGAACTCTGTGAGTCAGCCCTGGCCTCTGGGAGTGCTGAAAGCCAAGCACTGTCTGCAGGTCAACCCAGCGCTTAGTCTAAAACGCCCCAGGGGAATTCGGTCCTAGCCAACATGCTATCTTTTCTCCTAGGGTTTCACAGAATGGTAGTTAGAACTATCTCCTTAATTCTGAGGTTATGACTCCACAATATACATATATAAGGAGTTGAACCTGTTAAAACAACCCCGCTGTAACAACTCCAAGGTTGGTAAAATTAGATCAGTTTTCCCCACCCCTTCCCCAAATGTGCCACACCTACATTGCACCAGCTCCTTCCCACAGCCTTGAGTAACTGGTATCGACTCCTCCCACTTCTCAGTGAATGGTGTTCACCCCCCCCCCGCCCCTGCCCCTGCCCTGGCCCCGCCCCCGGGCTCAGCGAATGGTGTAGCGGACGTAGGGCACTTCCACGTCCTCATCCGTGTCATCGTTGCAGCACAGCTCGAACACCAGCGCCTTCACGTGCTTCCCCAGCTTTTTCTTGGACACCTTGGTCACGATCTCCGTCATTCTGCACAGACAAGACAGCCCTTCACACGCCTGAAGTGGCAAACCCATTCTCTCCGCAGTCGACACTTTTGCCTACAGCACCATGTTTTAAATACATTGATGGATTTCCATTAGTTTCAATACAAACCATGATCAGAACTCCAGATATTAATACCCATAGACTCCAATTCTGTGGCTTCAATACTTCAATAGTTAGCAAGCAAGGAGGAGAATCCATCTGCATGAGCCCGGTACCGCCCCACCCCAGCAAACAGGCCCACAGGCCCGCAAACACACGAGCCCGGTACCGGCCGGCCCCAGCAGACAGGCCCACAGGCCCGGTACCACCCCACCCCGGCAGACAGGCCCACAGGTACTCACGACAGGTCCAGGCGCTCCTTCAGTTTGGCTGCAGGCATGAAGAAGGAGTAGAGCATGGACACGCCCTGTGACAGCATGGTGATCTCCAGCTTGTGCTCGTTCTGCAGGGAGACAGGGGAATGTGTCACGTTTCTACATGACAGTGAATTTGAAACCTGCAGAATTACACATTACAATGTTATCAACACAGCCGACATGAGCTCAGCAAAGCCTTCATACAGAACAGCTGTCTGTAGTGGGCACACTTCCTGGCTGCTACAGTATCCAGGACATTTCCTACAGGGGGCTGAAGCAGAGCAGCACTCTTCCACCCAGCAGACTTCAAGTCATGACCAGCAGCAGCACAGCACTGCCGTACCTTGAAGTAGTCCAGGAACTGTCTGAGGGTCATCTCCTCCCCGCTGGGCTGGGCTCCCTTCACCTCGAAGCGGTCCCACAACGTCCATTCCTTCTCATAGTACTGCAGAGGACACAAGCAACAGGCCAGTCCTTCAGTTTGAACAATGAACCTCTCCTCCGAGACCCTGCTCGGGCTGAGCCATCTGCTTCATGAACTGCCACTGAAGGCTCAGAGCTGAGCAGGGCAGGCACACAGACCTACAGACTTTCCCACGCGAGTATACAGCATCAGACTCACGCACAGCAGGACTGTCCCGTCCGCAGGGGCTGGAGAATCAGATTTTCAGCAACGTGAAACTAGGAGAGTGCAATCAGGCAGGTCACAGCAGCTAATGTCAAACGGCACTCGTTTCCACCGTCACTGTGGATTCACTCGGCTGGTTTCCCCAGACCCCTGCTAGGAACCCTGGGCATAAACTTGTGGGAGGATCCAAAATTCACAGACAAAACAAAAGAGCTGCCATCTGGGCCTAAAGCATCAGCCTTTAACTGGTTTGAACGGCTAAATATCTCCGACTGACCTGGCCATTGAGCTACAGCTGAAAAGGACACAGACGGCCTGGGTGGGGCTCTGAGCCCCTTGAGCACCTCTGTGCAGGAGGCACTCACCTTGTGCGTGGGTGCAGCTATGGGCTCGGAGAAGGCGAAGAAGGGCAGCGCCAGGTTCATGAAGCCGTTCTTGTACGATTCCAGCTTCTTGTGTCCCTGGACGATCTTCAAGAGCTCCAGGCACACCAGTCCCACCACTGCTGCTGTAGTGGTGGCGATGGCTGGGATGATCTTCCCTGCAATCAGCTTGCTCTGAGTGGAGAGAAGGGACGGAGCACTGTGAGGGAGGGGCATGCAACCAGGTCCCTCCCAGTAGAGGGGCAAAGAGCAGTTCAAGGCCAAGCACACCAGTGCTCACCCAAGCTCAGCAGCAGCCACACAACTGTACTGCCGCCTGGGGTACAACAACCTAGATTTAACTTGGCAAGTCTGAGCTGTAGTGCTTAAGCTAAGATCTGAAAGGGCCTTTACTTGCTCAGCCCACTAGAGAAGTCTTTCTTCTATTGTTAATAATCAACCATCAACTACACTGTTAGTAACACTTCAGCTTAAATTCATTACAGACATAACCATCTGCCTCAGTGTGTCCAGAACAACAGTAAGTGAATATCCCTGTTGCAGATACAGGGAGCCAGTAGCTCCCAGTGCAGACTTTATTCTCGTCTACCTTGTGTCTGTCGGCGGGAGGAATGTCATAGTTCTCTGCTCTCAGGTTTGAAGCAGCTACAATAAAGTCCATGTGGAAATTGGTGTCATCATCCTGTAAGACAGAACATTATATCATTAGTGTTCTGGATAGAAGGAGGTCTTTTCCTGTCCAATTTCTGAACACACAAATACTGAACACAGAAAGTTAACAAGGAAGCAGCCAGGAGAATTGCTCACTGCAGCAGGCTGGAGTTCTAGTATGGTTACACTGGAGAACTAAGGTGCTTGTTTTGAAGCAGGAGGTTTAAAAGGCAATTGAGAAAAAAGGTCTCTGCTTTGTCATCATGTGTTCAACAGGCATTCATCAAGCCGCCCTCAGCGGTCAGGAAAGAGCGCTGTACCTTCTCAAATTCAATGGCACACAGCTTAAACCCGGACAGGCTGTCTGTGCCGGGAAGCAACGACTTCAGCTCCTCCAGTCTGGAATCATCTGGAAGAAAACCCCGAGAAGAGCTCAGTCCCAGCGCAGATCACGCCGCCACACCCCGCGGAGCCCCATTTCATTAGGTGCCTTTGTGGAGGAACTGCTTCTTCCAAAACAGTTTGAACTGTCTATTGACCCTACAGGTCTGACACTGCTCGTGACACCCCGACACAGTGACAGCGACCCCTCTCCCGCCAGGCGACTCACCGACGGAGGCGTTGGCGCTCTGCAGCTCCTGATCGGACACGTGGATCTTGACGCCTGACTTGGGGGTGAACTCGGGGACCTTGACGGAGTCCAGGATGCGCACCACGGCTGGCCTGTCCCTGGAGCCCTGCAGGCCGTACGTGTGGGCGAACAGGTTGGCCGCTGCGAGGATGTAGTCCATGTGCAGGTCCTGCGACACAGGGCAGCGAGGGGCATCAGCCGCGGTCTGGCTCAAACTGCCCGACGGACCGGCCAAGATTCACCATCCGCCAGATTTTTACTGACACCCTTTAAAGTGCTCATTCACGCAAGAGGAATTTCAACACATCTGACGGAGGAAACCGTTTCGGGCGAAGGCAGACAACCAGCAGCCCCTGTGTGTGACTGGGTGAGCTCACTGTCAAAAACAACAGCTCTCCAGAGAGGGGCCAGTCAGACCACAGCCGCTGTGAGAGATAGCTAAGGCTCTCCCAGTGCACCCCAGTGGGGTTCTGATCCCCTTGTTAGACAGCTGTTTCTGTGCACAGAGCATGCAGACTCCCTCGTGAGCGGCGCCCGTGTGGCAGCATGGGTACGTACGTTGTTGGGGTCGAACGCTAAGGGATGAGGGCACCTCTTGGGACCAGACCAGAAAGGCGCTCCAGAGCTGGTGAGCTGAGGAGAGAGAGGGCGAGACACAGTTTTAAGCACACAGAAAACCCTCAATAGTGAAAGTTATCAGGACCTTTCCAGGACAGCAGACAATCAGATTTATATAAATTCCTCTTGATTCCCCAATACCACCCAGTTCCCCTTTCACAACAATTTTAATTGAATACAATGTTACCAGCATCCTGTAAAGACCCTGCCCAGCAGTTGTCCCACACTGCTAGGTGACAGTCTCTCCCACAGTGGACAGAGGCATGATTCAAGCGCTCCGAATCCTGAAGGGCAGTGAAAGCGCACAACTTGACCCCCGGCAATGAACAAGCACCAAAGCGAAGGGAAGGTTCAAGTCCGAGAACAGGAGCCCTTTCTTTCCCCCAGGACTCCGGACACAGGCGCCTGGCCCAGGCCGCCCAGCTGCGTCCCTGGGCCCCTTCCAGGCACAGCAAATCCCCACCAGCAGCTACACCAGGGAGATGAGGCGTCGGCCTGCTCCGACACCCCGCACAGCAGACCCACGAAGGGGGTCCGACAGGCCGTGGAAAAGCAGCGGGGCCGTGGAGGGCGTTTCCCCCGGCACGGCTCGCGGCGGAGCGCGCGGCGCCACACCTGCTCCGGGGGGAAGTTGTGCAGCAGCTGGCGGATGTTGTTGCTGTACTGGCACTGCCAGTGGTTCCGTGCCCAGGCCACGCAGTCCTCCCAGGACCGGGGGCAGTCCGTCACCAGGCTCTTGTACACAGCCTCCAGCACCTCCAGCGGCTGCGCGCCCGGCAGCTTCAGGGTACGCTCCATGAACTTGGGGTCCCTGCGGGGCACAGAGTGAACAGAGTGGCTCACGCCTGGGGGCTCGGCACGGTCGCTCGGACCCAAGGTCTCACCGCCCCGTGCATTTAACACTGCAAACACACACACTGCTCATCAGCAGCTGCAGACAAGAGGATAGGCCGGACTCCGACACGCGGCGACGAACGACTGGATCCTTCAGAGAGAATTCTGCTTCAAATAACATGACCCCAAGCGGTAAAAACAAGGCTTTTCACAGGGAGACTCACGTGAGGTACTGCGTGGCGTTCTCCGCTGGCTGCTTGAAGAGCCCTTCAAATTCGTCACGAGCCCACTGACAGAGAGAGAGAGAGAGCCAGAGTGAGACCCAGCCTGAGCCACTTCAAATCGCCAGCTGAGCGCCCCCTGCTGTGGCTTACAGGTGCTCCAGAGTAAACAGGTTTGTGCAGCAGTGCTGGTCACTATACCCGCGGACACCTCGCCATCATGCACCTGTGAAGCGGAGCAGTGCAGGTGTGCAGCACACAGGCCGGAGCAGCCGGGCACGACTGACCTGCAGCGTGTGCTCGATGGCGTTGGGGAAGTTCTTGAGGGTGCAGATGGGGATGGACTTCTCAGGCGGGTCCTGGCTGGAGCTGTAGGACTCTGTGAGGAAGGGGATGACCACCTGCACATTGCCCTTGGTGCCCAGCGTCCCAGACTCCAGCAGGGGCTTCCTGTAGTACACACAGCGCCGGTCCATGTACATCCCTGCAGACACGACAAGCACACACATCACCTGCCAGCCATGCACACGGGGCACGACACTAAGACTGGATTAGTGCAGAAATCACACCCACACTATCAGAATACCTTAATGCTTCCCTACAGCAGACGGCAGCCCCAGCACTTCCACTTGGCTCTGACTAGCAGCAATTCACTCAACTGGCCATTATTTACGTGACTGAACATGTGAAGATCATTCCAATTAAGAAATCTGGCAAAAGAAAACTTAGAACAGGGCTCCTTTCAGCCGTCATTGGCCCACCCAGACCTTGAGTGAAAGGATCTCGTCCAGAACCTTCTTGAAAACAGTCAGGGTATCGGCTTTAACAAGCATTTGGATGAAACGGTTTCTGACAGCCATGAACAGCACTGCTTGCCTGGAGACCAGGAACTTCCCGATTCCTCCTGGACGGGACGCCGGTTCTGCACGTTACTGGCAGCCAGTGCTCAAGAACAACAGTCAACTTGCCAAAGGGCCGGCTGTCCTCCCAGCGGGACTCACGTGCATCCACGTTGTCCAGCGCGTTGGCCACTCCGTGCAGCCCCTCAAAGAAGTCGTCATCGTAGATCTTCTCGGTGTCGGGCCCCACTCGGTTCTGATGGCCCGTGATCCGCACTGCTGGGTTCATCTGCTTCACTGCAGCGGCTGCAGTCTCCGACTTCATTTTCTGCACAGACGGAAAACAGGCACGTCTGACCTGCACTGCCGGCTCCCACTACCTGCCCTCGCCACACTCTCTCGCCAGGGTGCACGAGGCTCCATGTGTGTGCTGCGCTGGCACGCGAGTGTGTATGGGGAAGGGTACAGCATGTCTGAATATGTGCAGGCCACACAGAACATAAGAATCCTCACCGTGACATCCCAGGGTCTGAAGAGGAACTGTCTGTTGAGGTTGGACTTCTCTATGGTGTCCATGTCCGTCACTATGATCTCCCCACCCTCCCCACTCGCCAGACCAATCATGGCAAAGTTCTTCAGCAGCTCACAGCCGATGGCACCAGCTCCCACCTGCACAGCAGGAGAGGGCGTCAGTGACTCCAGCCAGGGGCTGTGCCTCATGCTCTCCCCACTCAGAACTGAGAAAACACGCAGCAATACACACAAGTGTCTTCATCCCTCAACAGAATCTACATGAAAATACTTTCAATGCGTGTTAAATTGTAACTATAAACACAAGGAAACCCGGGTGCATGTCACTAGAAAACCCTTGGTCAATAAATCATATCCAAATTTGTAAAAGATGTTCTAATGATGTGCTTTTTGGAGTGCTACTAATCCTGTGTAGTCCTTCTGTAAGTTACTGGTGGCAAAGAAAGATGTTAGCATGAAAGGGCAGCTGATTTTTATTTAGTGCGACTACATCAAGAACTCAAGAATGTTCTTTCCAGCCCCAGGTCGCACACCAGCTCCCAGGTGAGACACCTCCATACCTGGCACAGAGGACAGGGCCCCTGCTCTGAGCTCGGCGCAGTCAGTACTGGAGCTAATCCCACATTTCACTGAATCCCTGTGACTTGTGAATATGAGAAGTGGACATAACTGAGCATGAGGACATAGCACATCAAAAAGGTCAACTGTTATAGTGCGGAACCGTAACAATAAACCAAGAGCAAGTTTAATTGCTTGTACTAAGCACTAACATAAGTGCCTCACTCCCACAGCTACCTACCTTTCAAGTGAAGGTGAATGACTTTCTGTAGTGAACAGTGCGAGTGGGAGAACAGACTTAACCCTGTACAGTTACTCAGACACAAAACATGGCAACTGCTTCTTACCAGGAAGTATCTCTGCTTGGCCAATTTCTCCTGCATCTTGGACCCAAAAACAGCAATCTGTCCGTCGTACCGGCAGTTCCTCTGAGAACAACAGCAACACGACTTTTCAAATCCAGGTGCAGGAATGGGACACACAGCCTCATGACAAAGGCAAGAGCTTGACAGTAAACAGACTCAAGAGATGGAAAGTGAACTAGTAGACGAGCTTCAGAGATCGTCTATGTGGGTATTTTGTGCTCTAGTGGGAGGACAGCTGACAAACAGAATAAACCTGTGAAGAGACCACAGTGAGAGAAGAGCGAATTCTGCTGCTCCAGAAAGAGAATGAGAAGAGTAACTTGACTGGAAAGTGGCGTGACGTGCAGGGTGGGAGGGTGACTCACAGGTGCACACTCTTCCTCTGTCAGCAGAGCCCCCTCTGTCTCCGACAGGCACTCCAGGGCGTCGAAATACAGCCACTGCATGATGGGCATGAACTTCCCTGTGCAGGCCTGTGGGACAGCGGGACAGCACCAGGCTGAGGGTAAGCACTCACGACACCTTAGCACTGCAAAGATGCACAACAGCCTAACAGTTCTGGTCAAAAGTCATCTTGTAAGCTTCAGCTAGCGTACACCACTGTCAGACAGGACAGCAGGCCTGTTCGCGCACAAGCTCACGAGAGCACGCCTCTGCTGCTCCGGGTCCGAGAGCAGACCGGCACATGCGACACTGACCTTCATGACCTCCTGAGCGGCCAGCCCCCCAATGAAGGCATTGACGGGCGCGAGGTCCCCGGCGGCCACGTACGCCATCTTCCGCAGCACCCCCTCGTCCAGCTGCTCCTGCTTGGCACAGCCTGACAGCCCGGCGTTCAGGGTCCGGGCCAGAGCGACCAGCTCGTCCGCGTCCGCCTGAGGGGAGGAGGAAGGACACGGAGCTGAGTGCCTGAGAAACGCCAGCCCTGCGCTGGTCTCGTCCTCCCGAAACAAAGCAGAGCCAAGACTCGTCTAGGATTCCTGAGGGGAGGAGCATGTCAGCACTGAAGCAGAAAGACAAACACTGAGGCCAAGCGCAACACCATCCGAAACTGGGTTCATCTGCGCCAGGAAAGAAATCAAGGACACCAGACCAGGCTCACTATTCAAAACAAGACACTTGTGCGTCATTATGATGAAAAGAAACAAGAGTGTCCCTTCACTGGCTTTCTGGGCACGCTCATGGCATGAGAGCTGCCGATACCCCCACACCACGGACGATTTCTGAAGGCATCTCAGAAGGCAAGGCAGTCTGGGCAAATATATATTCTTGTAGTATGATGAGAGGAACATGCATGGTCTTTATTTCTGAATAAATGAAACATCTGTTCAGAAATAAAGACCTTGCAAGTTCTGTTCTTTCAATCAAACATACAGGACTGATATTATATAACTGGCTTCATCACTGTTCTCCTCCCCACTGAGAGCTGGTGTGTGGGGAGCGGACTGGAGCATCATCCAGGTGGGGCTGCACACTGTTGGTGGAGGGGAGCCCCCATTACCTGTAAAGAGCTCTGAGTGGAGTGTCCAGAACAGCGCTATATTCGTGTAATCAATTATTATTACATCTCTGGGGAAAACGACACTATCAGCAGTTCAGGTCAAATGTTGATGCCAACCGCAGCACAGCCCAGAGCCTGCAGGGGGCACTGTTACCTGGCTCCAGGGCTTTGGCAACCGGCCATGTTTCTTCTCGAAGTGATGTAGGGCCTGGTAGCACACGTGCAGCTGGCCTGGGCGATCAAACTTGGCAAAGTCTGTCATCAGGAACTCGGGCTCCGCCATGGCAGCAGACAGCGATTTCTGTGAGAGAGGAGAGTCGGTCACACCCAGGACGAAAGACCAGAAGAGTCCCGAACAGAGAGAACTATCAGGGGACCTGAAGAGCACTGAAACTCAGCTTTCTCGGTTGAAGGACTTGAAACCCAGCAGCAGAGCTTGACCCGGTGACAGAAAAGCAAGTGAAGGCCAAGTGCCTTAAACACGGGAGAAGAGGGGGCATTGTGGGAATGCTCATCACGCCACCCAGCCACATGCTCACGGCAGCATCTGCATTAATTAGCAACTGCCAACACAACGAGCTGGATGAGAGACCTCCGTGTTTAAAGGCCAGGTTTGCTGGTGACATTACTTCCAAATCCTGAGTCATTTTTCAGGCACGTGTTGGTTTTACAGCTGCATCATAATTTTGTGATTTTATTCCTTCATTATTTGAGAGGCTTTGCTTCAGATACAATCAAAGATCTAAAGTATCTGAACTAATTTATTTCCATCTGTGAACATCTCTTTATCAGCCTGGGTGAAAAAGGATATTAATAAACCATGTGTGGTTTGAAGGCCTCTGGGCTGTGCTGTGTTACAGACAGAGGAAACGAGGGTGAAAGGACTCACAAAGCTGATCTTCTTGGGCACCTTGACCTGGGAGACGATCCCACCTCTGACGTAGTCTGAGAAGGAGCTGGTGTCGCAGATGCTGAAGGTGTAGGGACCTGCCAAACAACACATTCCTTTACAGCCAGCTGGATAAACAGGAGACTCCCAGGCTGCCGTAGCTTGCATCTGCTATCATTACGACAGTAATTCAACTTGCCCAATTCAAGAATTCCAAGCACACAAACTATTCCTGGCCTGATCTCCGACTTGTGCAAAGAATCCTTTCTGCAGACATGTGAGTGAGGGTTGGAGCCGATCTGGGGTCTGCATGCAGGACGCTGACGGGACATGTCGACCCCCTGCAGTTGCACACGCAGAGGCCGGAGACCCCCGCACTGCGAGCCGGGGGGCTTCCTTACCCAGCACCTTGATCTCCACTGGCTGGCAGCCGTTGAGCTCTGTCATGCCCTGGACCTCAGTGAAGGTCACATAGTCCCCGGTCTCGAACCCGTGCCTCGCCTCGTCCAAGCACGTCACCACCCCCGCGCTATCCTGTCAAAGGGCACAGAGGGGCAGGGGCTTTAAAGGTGGGCCCAGCAGACACTGAGGCGGGATCTCAGCCCTGCACACTCACAATCCCCCTTCGGAGGACTCAAACTTCAAACACAATTCTGCATTTAATTATTACAACAGCTGAAAACGGACTGTGGGGAGGAATTCCTCTGCTACCTCATCAGGTGAATTGCCAGCTATTGTTTCTTCTTCAGAGCAGAGTCACAGCTATGCTGCAATCTGAACTGTTCACCATGTCAGCTGTTAAAAATCCTCCCCCCCAGAAAGCACCACAAAACTGTGCTTCAGGGACACATCCACAGCAGGACACAGAGGTGGCAGTATTAGGTGTTAGAGGGTTGTTCAATTTACAGAGTACAATTTTTCTATCAAAGTTTAAATAACCACAACAGGAGCAACAGTAATGTGAGCCTGTGTAAGAAGAGGCACAGGCAGCCAGACACTAGCTCCTGGAGCCCAGGGGACAATCTCACCACAAGCACCTGGCCCTTCAGTGCCCAACAGCACAGCAGCCTGCTTCGCACCGAGCCACTGAAATAAATCCAGCTGCCACAGCTGGGGACTCCACAGTGTGTGGATATCTGCGGAGCCATCCCGAATTCTGTTTTTAGGTCTCATGTTTTGTTACCCTCGCTCTGAGACAATGTGGCTACTCAAGCCAACTATGAGGAAACGAGTTTATGGTCTTTTGATCATGGATCAGGTGCTGTTTTTGTATTTGAAATTTAAATGAGCTACAAGCAGAGATGCATTGTATTCACCCCGATCCGCTCAGAGTTCACTCCTGCTTTTCCCCAATCTTCATCAAATCCCAGATGAACAAGACTTGACAGCAGACCTGTCAGGAGCGCGGAAAAGACGGATCCCACTGCCCAGCGTCAGTGTCAGCCTGGCCCAGGCAGCACCAGTGTCAAACAGCACACCTGGCACAGACTCTTACCTTTGTTATCATGGAGATCATGGCACTGAGAGGCTGCTCTCCGTTGTTGTCAAACACCATCATCTCCTCCCCAAAGTCACAGAACAGCTGGCTGATGGGTAGAGAGACAGGGTATTAGGAGCAAAGTCTACCCTAAAGGATGCAATGAACAAAACTAGTACAGACTAACAATCTTAACCACTGGACTAACGGCAACTCAACTTTCAAAACACAAAACTCCAACCTGGGCTTAGAGCCGAGAAGCTGAGAACCCAGTTTGTCACTGATCAGCACAGTGCCAGATTGACACAGCTGGTAGTCACGGGTGCAGAGCCAGTGCCAGTTTAAGGAAGTATAATCGCACTATTTTCTACCTTTGTTTCAACAGCATTGCTGTTATTGGCCAGACCAGACCCACATGGAGCATGTATTACAGCCTGGCGTTTTATTCTGAGCCTGAGGTCAGCAGCAGAGCCCAGTCCTTCACACCAGTGAGAACCAGGCTGTATGGCGAGCAGTGCCAGTGTGAAAAGGCCACTAGATGCCAATGTGACAAAACCCAGCGCTTGTAGAGTCATAGTGGGAGGGTGGCGGGCGAAACCGGCGCGCACGCTGCCTACTGATGGCTCACCCGAAGAGGCCGCGGGTGTCGGCGATGATCAGCTTGATGCCCTTGCTGTGGCAGAACCCCCCGATGCGCAGCTGCTCCTCGAGGCTGGAGTTGGTCAGGACCACCACCTGCAGCACAGGGGACGAGCGTTAACGCGCGCCTCCGCAGGACGGACGGCAGGAAACAGGCCCACGCTACACCAGGGCTGTAACCCATCCTGCTGCCGACGGTCAGGGACAGGGGAACAAAGACTGGCGACTGAACGAGGCGCGAAGCGAGGGTCTGGGGGAGCTCTCGTCTCCTCCGTGAGCGGAGCGAGCCAGTCCTTACGGATGTGCTCCCGGGTGAGCTCCACTCAGCCACACCTCCACGTGCACGGGAAGTGAAAAGGAAATGAAAACCAGCTTTGCCTCCCGATAATGTAGAAAAAGCCACATTGGTTAACAGGGTGCAGATGGGTGTTGCGGGTTCGAGCAGGAGCAGGGACCTGGAACTGCGTGAGGTAGTCCTCGGACAGCGTGCCAGTGTAGGCGCTCACGGGGACGTAGCTGTTGAGCTCTGCCAGGCGCGGCTGGCTGGTCTCGGCCCGGTTCTTGCCCAGGTCTTCCTCGCGCAGGTAGAACTGCAGCCCCAGGGAAAGAGAAAGAGAAACAGGATTTGATCACAGCGCCGTGCCAGGCCTGAGGATCTGTCCAACAGCGACGCTTGGCGGGTCAGCCTGCTCCGATCCGCAGACTTTACCCGTGTGTCCTAGTGACGCACCGCAGCCCCTGAGAACCTGCTCCCGGCCTTGACCGCACCCTGCCGAGCCCACAGGCCAGAGGCCTGGATTCCATCGCCCGCTATGTCTGGCTATAGCCAGTCGTGCTCGTGGTGAAAGAGTGCACTGAAGTTCCTCCCATCCTGCTTCAATTAATTCATTCAGTTCACGAGACCATAGCTCCCCGGCCCGAGCGCTCGGAAATGGCGCCTGACCTGCGAGGACAGGTCCCTCCACTCGGCGTTCCCGGAGTCGTGCACGGTCACGCTCTTCACGCCGCCCAGGATCACGTTCTTGGCGATCTCCACGCCCAGCCCCCGCATCCCCGAGATCAGCACGTTGGAGGCCTGCATGCGCTTCATGGCCTCGTGGCCCAGCACGTACCTGCAGAGACAAGCCCGTTCAGCACCCCGGCACTCGGAGCCACACTGGGGGGTACAGAGCGAGCACCACGCAGCGGCGCAGGACAGAGCAGACACCACAGAGGGGTACGGATACAGGACAGAGCGCACAGGGGCACAGGGGTACGGGACAGAGCAGACGCTGCACAGGGGTACGGGACAGAGCAGACGCTGCACAGGGGTACGGGACAGAGCAGACGCTGCACAGGGGTACGGGACAGAGCAGACGCTGCACAGGGGTACGGGACAGAGCAGACGCTGCACAGGGGTACGGGACAGAGCAGACGCTGCACAGGGGTACGGGACAGAGCAGACACCACAGAGGGGTACAGATACAGGACAGAGCGCACAGGGGCACAGGGGTACAGGACAGAGCAGACGCTGCACAGGGGTATGGGACAGAGCGGGAGCTGTGCAGGCAGGACTCTTTATTACACAAAGGGTAGTGGGAGTTGGGAACAAGCACCAGTAATGTTGCCGATATCGAGACCCTGGAATTCATCGAGAGGTAGATCCTGGGATTAATCAGCTGTCCCGCTGACTGGCCTAGTCCCCCCTGTATGCAGGGTAACACTGGTTTGATGGGCTCTCCAGGTTAATTATACATATGTAACAGCAACATATTCTTATTTACAAAACCGCTAAAGAAGCCATAAATGAAAAACAAACCAAGTGGTCACGGTTTGTATCGTGTGACAAGGAGGCCCCTGAGCTGTAGAGCGCTGACAGCTCTGGAGCCAGAGGGCAGCTTTAACACTGAGGAGTGACGGGATGCCCGAGCACCTGCTGCCAACTAGAAGACTCAATCAAAGCCTCAATATGGGCCCGACAGTGCTGCTGGGAACAGTGCGTGCACACTGAGCATCACAGAACAGGCGCAGCACTGCAGGGACAGGGACCGACGCCATCGGGACAGGGGACCACGAGCACACGAGCGCATCAAACAGCCCTCCAGTTCACCTGCCTGCCACTAAACATCCACACACTCCCTACTGGCACAGCCAGCGGGGAAACAAGACCGCACACCCCAGAACAGCCCAGCCCAGCGGGAAACATCACCGCACGCCCCCAAAACAAAAGAATGACACCGCTGACAGGTAACTGCCAGAAAGACAGAAAAAATGTTAATTATACAGAAGCAAAGATACAACGGTTTCTGCAACCACAGCACATAAAGTGAGAACAAGGTGGGCGAGAATCCTGGGTCAGAGGGACACTTGCTAACGACTCAAGACGAGCTCGAGGGAGCTCTACCAGCTGGACACTGCCCGAAGAGCGCCCCCCGGGGGCGGGGCTGTGGAGAGTACAGGAGTACAGAGGAAGACACTCACAGCTGACGGGAGTACAGCCCTTCGTCAATCTCGGCCTCGTTGCCATTCTTAGCCATGCCCTGCAAACAGAGGGAGAGGAGCGTCAAAGCGCACAGCCAGCGGCCCAGGTCTCAGCTCTGGCTGCTCAGTTAGTGTTCTGGTCTCCCCGAGGTTCGGAGGCTACCTGGAGCACCCCTCAGCTCACTGCGTAGTCGTACCCCACACTCACCCGCTTCCTCCTGTCCCCCCACCGCGGAGTGTGGGGCAGGTGTGCCAGTCCGGGGGGGGCAGGTGTGCCAGTCCGGGGGGGGGGGGGGGGGGCAGGTCAGTGGGGGGCAGGTCAGTGTGGGGCAGGTGTGCCAGTCCGGGGGGGCAGGTCAGTGGGGGGCAGGTGTGCCAGTGGACGCAGCCCTGTCAGGACACTCACGTTGGCAGGGTTGTGGGACAGTTCAGTTCTCACAGAGTTGGCGGAGGAGCAGTGAGATCCCGTCTTCGTCTCTGGTCCTGACACGCGACGCTTCTTGGACAGCGGCGAGCTGGACATCTGCCAGGAGAGAGAGAAGCTTATTGAGTCTCTGACTCCTTCTCCAGGAACCCAGCATTGCACCTCCACTGGGCTGAACAGGACACTGTACACTGAGCACTGCTGAAAGGGTCACAAATGGCAACTCAAGGTCCCCCCTGGTGCAGACTGACACGCTGCCCTCTGAGCAGCTCGGACAGATCCCGAGAGACCTTCAGCACTGGACAGGTCCCAGCATTCCCTTCACTCAGCAGATGACAATCCAGCACAGGACAGGCAAGTCCAGTGTAAAAGCCTGTCCAGACAGCCCCTGGGACCACAACTCCAGCATTACAGACGGCTACAAGCACAACCAGGGTGTGGACAGACTCGAGCCACGCAGACCGGACAGTCCCGGTCCAGCCCAGCGCCGTGGACTCCAGCTTGTCTGTGTCAGACAGCACGGCCCTCCGATTCTGGCAACAAACACACAGCGCCTCGGTTTCATCTCACCACACACATCTCCCAAAACCTTTCAACCTCGGACCGGCCCGCTGCCCCCCTGAGGGAGTCCAGCCCCAAAGGGCCAGGAGCCGGCAGGAGCTCTGCTGCAGTACCGCTGCTCTTCCGGAACACCAGGGACCTGACCCGCAGGTCCCACGCGTGACTCTGCTGCAGACTCCAGCAGCTCAAGCACACAGCCAGGATCAGCACCAGCTCCTCTCATTCCGGCCCGGCACGGGTATTGGATTGGAGTCTAATCAAGTGATCAATAAAGCCAGCGGACTCCCCGAGCAGCAGCTCCAGCGGGGTCCCCCTCCGATCACACCGGGCACCTGGGGCTGGAGCACCGGCCTCCGCCGAGCCGCAGGTCTTCCGGCCCCGTCCGGGCACAAATAAAAAACGCTGATTCATTCAAAACTACCGGAGGCGAGTCGTCACTGTTGCGGGCGCTGCCGGCACCACCAGGTCCGCGTCCGGCTCAGCCGGGCCGAGCCGAGCCCAGCCCAGCCCAGCCGCCGGATGCCCGGCCCCGGAACCACGCCGGTCTGACAGAAGACCCGCGCCACGACCGGGGCCACCTGGCGCTGCCCGTCTGCGCTCGGAATCACGCCCAGCCTCCCACTGTGCCTGGGACCGGGACCAGGCCGCGGTCCGGACGGGCAGTCGGGACGGGAGCGCCGCTCGCGAGGCGCGCGGAGCCGGGGCCGAAACCGAAACCTCCCCGCTCGCGCCCCCGGAGGCCCCGTCCGCCGCCGGAAACGCGCCGCGGCCCCGCCGAGCCCCGGGAGCGCCGAGCCGGGCCTACGGGCAGCGCACCGGCGAAAGAGCTCCGACTGCAGCCCAGGCGGAGTGCGGCTCCGCTCGCACCCTGCCGGCGCTCGGGCTGGTCGCGGCCCTTCCTCACCAATATTCCTTCTCGGTCTCCGCTTCAGCTGCTGCAAACCGCTCAGCGAGGCCTGTCTTCTGGGGAGCTACGAGGAGGAGGAGGAGGAGGCGGAGAAGGAGGAAGCGGAGCCGTGCTCGGCGGCGGACAGGGAAGTGTCGAGTCACTCTGCTCTCCGGTCTAGCTAAGGACTTTCTTACTGCAACCGGGAACAAAACCAAAATGGCAGCTCTGGGTCCAGGGGCCGGGTCGCCCGTATTATCCAGCAGCGGGGCGGCGTCGGGGGCTGCGAGCCGCTCATTCGCCCGGGCGCCATGTTTATGCAAACAGGCGCTGAATTATTCATGAGCAGCCGGGCCATGAATACTGGAGCGGGGCTCTCCGGCGAGGAGCTGGGAGCGCAGAGCACAGGTCGCCCTGACCGCCGGTCAGCCAGGCCAGCTGAGCCCCGGCCCCCCCGTCCACACAGAAACTAAGCCCTGCGCCTTCTGCCGCGGAGAGCAGAGCAGGGTCCTGTGCCGAGCGACAGCCCCCGGTCTCACACTGAACCAGCCACTGGGAGCAGGGCCGCTGATCCCAGTCTGCATCACTGCCAGCAGCACAGCGGAGCTCCAGCAAGCAGCCTTCTCTCTGACTGGTTTAACAGTTTGCAACATCTTTTCACATTTCTCATTCTTTCACTCTGGGAAAGGTTTTTTTTTTTTTTACAGTTAATAAACTGTGATTTAGATACGCAAGAAATATCAATAAATTGGGGAAGACAGGAAAGCTCAGAAGGGAAATAACTATTCTATCAAAAAAAGGATTTCTGAGGAACTACAATGAGACCGGCAGACAGGAAACTCACCGTCATCGCCTGCTCCACAGATGAGCCAGCCAAGATAAAGACAACTACTCTGCAGCGCACATCGGCTGAACAGCACAGCTACAGAGCAGACTGGAGTGGCACAAAGCCACTGGTGAAACATCACGCACTGAGCTCTCATCTCCTCAGAGACCCGACAGTTTCTCACTGGTGGGGCACAAGGAACACAGCACCTCACTGCCACGGTTTTCAATGTCTCTGATCCAAATCAAGTCGTAGTCAAAAAGGCCCACGCACAGTGTCCAGTCCGGTCCTGGTGGGGTCGGTGTGTCAGCAGTGTGGCCAGTCCGGTCCTGGTGGGGTCAGTGTCTCAGCAGTGTGGCCAGTCCGGTCCTGGTGGGGTCAGTGTGTCAGCAGTGTGGCCAGTCCGGTCCTGGTGGGGTCGGTCTGTCAGCAGTGTGGCCAGTCCGGTCCTGGTGGGGTCAGTGTCTCAGCAGTGTGGCCAGTCCGGTCCTGGTGGGGTCAGTGTGTCAGCAGTGTGGCCAGTCCGGTCCTGGTGGGGTCAGTGTGTCAGCAGTGTGGCCAGTCCGGTCCTGGTGGGGTCAGTGTGTCAGCAGTGTGGCCAGTCCGGTCCTGGTGGGGTCGGTGTGTCAGCAGTGTGGCCAGTCCGGTCCTGGTGGGGTCAGTGTCTCAGCAGTGTGGCCAGTCCGGTCCTGGTGGGGTCAGTGTGTCAGCAGTGTGGCCAGTCCGGTCCTGGTGGGGTCAGTGTGTCAGCAGTGTGTCCAGTCCGGTCCTGGTGGGGTCGGTGTGTCAGCAGTGTGGCCAGTCCGGTCCTGGTGGGGTCAGTGTCTCAGCAGTGTGGCCAGTCCGGTCCTGGTGGGGTCGGTCTGTCAGCAGTGTGGCCAGTCCGGTCCTGGTGGGGTCGGTTCTCATTCCAAGCCAGCTGGTTACTAGACCTACTGGACCAATGTGACAGATTCTCCCAGCTGTTCTTTAAAGGGACCTGCAGACACACTGACCGGCCCCTCAGGACCAGGACTGGACACCCCTGGAGCAGGTACACTGACCGGCCCCTCAGGACCAGGACTGGACACCCCTGGAGCAGGCACACTGACCGGCCCCTCAGGACCAGGACTGGACACCCCTGGAGCAGGCACACTGACCGGCTCCTCAGGACCAGGACTGGACACCCCTGGAGACTCACCCCCCAGAGCCCGCAGGGGAGGTGTCAGGCTGCTGGATGCCTTATGTTGCCAGTTGGGATGAAGCCCAGCCAGGAGCTCCGCTGGGATCCTCAGGGCCGTCTCTTCACTCAGTAAGTGACCGGGCCCACCTGGCCCATCTCATTAATAAATGGTTCCAAGTCCATTACAGTAGGAGAAGGCACTCTCCAGCAGTTTGGCAAGATGTCCCAAGCGTGTCGGTGTAAATATACCGTCCACAGTCTTTAGCCAGAAACAGTGTGACCCAGAACTCCACTGAGTAACCACAGATATGGTCATCAACAACACAGTCATCAATCACAGGGTGACACCCTTCCTCAACCCCAACATCATCATCATCATCATCTCACTCCCCCTGGGGCCCTGAAACAGTCATGTAGAACCGGCTCGGTGGAGCCAGCGAGCCCCGGACCGGGCTGCTCTCATACCGCTGCCCCTCTCCTGGACTCGGCGTGCTGTTTCTGTTCATCAGCAGGTCAAGACAGCCAGCAGCAGAGCCCACAGAACACAAACACCAGGACCAGCGACTGTAACCCCGACAGACCCGGTCCTCCTAACTGCACTGCTATTCAACTACACCAGGGACTGAGCTGCATGTCACTCGCCGTACACAAACAATCAAATTCACTGATCAGGTTCTGTCTTGCTGCCCACAATCACGGCCACAGGCTGATGTCCAAAAGCTCTGTCTGAACCACTCTGAACACGTCCCACTGGTGAGGGCTGAGGCCTTGGGGAGGGAGGCAGTGTGGGCTAGTGGATAGAGCTGAGGGATTGGGAGAGAGAGAGGGAGGCAGTGTGAGCTAGTGGCTAGAGCTGAGGCACTGGGAGAGAGAGAGAGAGAGGCAGTGTGGGCTAGTGGTTAGAGCTGAGGCACTGGGAGAGAGAGAGAGAGGGAGGCAGTGTGGGCTAGTGGTTAGAGCTGAGGCACTGGGAGAGAGAGAGAGGGAGGCAGTATGGGCTAGTGGTTAGAGCTGAGGCACTGGGAGAGAGAGAGAGGGAGGCAGTGTGGGCTAGTGGTTAGAGCTGAGGCACTGGGACAGAGAGAGGGAGGCAGTGTGGGCTAGTGGTTAGAGCTGAGGCACTGGGAGAGAGAGAGAGGGAGGCAGTGTGGGCTAGTGGTTAGAGCTGAGGCACTGGGAGAGAGAGAGAGGGAGGCAGTGTGGGCTAGTGGTTAGAGCTGAGGCACTGGGACAGAGAGAGGGAGGCAGTGTGGGCTAGTGGTTAGAACTGAGGCACTGGGGGAAAGAGAGACAGAGGGAGGCAGTGTGGGCTAGTGGTTAGAGCCGAGGCACTGGGGGAGAGAGAGGGAGGCAGTGTGGGCTAGTGGTTAGAGCCGAGGCACTGGGAGAGAGAGAGGGAGGCAGTGTGGGCTAGTGGTTAGAGCTGAGGCACTGGGACAGAGAGAGGGAGGCAGTGTGGGCTAGTGGTTAGAACTGAGGCACTGGGGGAAAGAGAGACAGAGGGAGGCAGTGTGGGCTAGTGGTTAGAGCCGAGGCACTGGGAGAGAGAGAGGGAGGCAGTGTGGGCTAGTGGTTAGAGCCGAAGCACTGGGAGGGAGAGAGGCAGTGTGGGCTAGTGGTTAGAGCTGAGGCACTGGGAGAGAGAGAGGGAGGGAGACAGTGTGGGCTAGTGGTTAGAGCTGAGGTACAGTGCGTTTAGAGAGGATGAAGGGAAAAGAGTATGTTGACGCACTTGAGCAGGGAGCTGCGTCGCCCCTCCTGCACGAGAACCCGTAGCGAGAGGCACGTCATGACAGCCCACGTCCACTCGTGGGGAGCCCAGCCACCCGGGAAAACACTGCACCCGTGGAGCAGGGACCGCGACCTCGGGCAGCACAAACAAAGCAGACGTGGGCTGCAAGTCTGCGGGCTGGCGCTCAGATCCGCCGTGCAGACCGGGAACCGCTACACAACAATGAAAGGCCCAGCCGGGCGCCTCCCCCCGGCTCGGACCCCTCTCCCTGCGGCCTGGGGCTCGCCCGGCCCCGGCTGGGACGCCGGCTCCCTCCCCGGCCCCTGCCCCGGCCCCCTCGGCCCGGACACTGCCCGCCGCACAGGTGGCCGGGCGCCGGGGTGGCGAGCAGCTCCGAAACTTGGGCAGCAACTTGAGCTCCATCCTCGGCTCCGGCAGCAGGCAGCACCGGGTCGGGCAGGAACACCCAGTGCACAAATAACACCCTCAGCCCTTCGCCCTCACTCCCCGCGCTCCCCATCCCCCCTCGCCCCCAAACCTGCCAGCACGGTTCAGCTTTGTCTTCCCGGCCCCCGGCCCGGGGTCCAACGCGAGCAGGCGTCGCACTCACCACATCCGATCTTGCTAAGACCTGCTCCTCGGTGTTTAAAATCGAAAGGGCGAGCAGACAGAGAGAACCCCCCGTGGGAGCTGACGGCGAAGGCGGGAGCTCGGTGGCTTCTCACACGGGAAGAGACAGGCGGCTCGCCGGTTCCCAGCAGCGCAGCGAGAATAAAGCAACATGTGCGGACAGAGGGGCTCCGACGGGGGGCCGCGCCACCATCTTGAGATGGGGGAGAAACAGAGAAAAATACATTTACGCACGACGGCGTACAAGACTCACATTGTACGGAATCAAAGACTTTAACACAGTCTTAAAGTTTAGTGACTTTCTGTGTATTTCTCCATAATACTGGTGGGAGCTCTAAAATTATTTACACAACTAGGACTCTCGCCCCCCCTTCTGTTCGCATGGCTTGGGTCCTCCCGGTCCGAGCGCTGCCGCGCAGGCTGCTGGGAGTTGTAGTCCGGCTCTGCTGCCCGGCGGCGAGGCGGTCTGTTGGTGCCGACGGTCATGTTGAAGCGCAGATTTGAAATGTGAGGTAACGGTTTCAGAATGTCAGCGTGGAGGGTCCAGGCGGAGGCACGCGGTCCTGCCGGCCAGCACACGCGAACCGCCTCAGACACGAGCTCCCGCGCACCTTGGCTAATAGCGCAAATTAGTTGCATGAGTGTGCAGCTATGTCACCCTGCAACTCACACCTGGGAGCCCACTGGAGCCCAGCAGGTCAGTACCTGGATGGGAGACCTCCTGGGACAAACTCCTGCTGCTGGAAGAGGTGTTAGTGGGGCCAGCAGGGGGCGCTCACCCTGCGGTCTGAGTGGGTCCTAATGCCCCAGTATAGTGATGGGGACACTATACTATAAAAAGGTGCCATTCTTCAGATAAGACATAAAACTGAGGTCCTAACTCTCTGTGGTCATTAAAAATCCCAAGTGTTTCTCAAAAAGAGTAGGGGTGTTACCCTGGTGTCCTGGACAAATTTCCCATTGGCCCTCACCAATCATGGCCTCCTAATAATCCCCATCTCTGAACTGGCTTCATCACACTTACATAGCACATCTCTGGACACTCAACTCAAAGCGCTTTACAGGTAATGGGGATCCCCTCCACCCCCACCTGGATGATGTGACAGCAGCCAGAGTGCACCAGTACACTCCCCACACACCAGCTATCGGTGATGAGCAGAGCAGAGTGATGAAGCCAGTTCAGAGATGGCCTTTTTACAGTATAGTGTCCCCATCACTATAGTGGAGCATTAGGGCCCACACTGACCTCAGGGTGAGCGCCCCCTGCTGGCCCCACTAACACCTCTTCCAGCAGCAACCTTAGTTTTCCCAGGAGGTCTCCCATCCAGGTACTGACCAGGCTCACACCTGCTGGGCTCCAGTAGGCTCCCAGTTCTGAGCTGCAGGGTGATATGGCTGCTGAGAGGCTGCAGGAACAGAGTCTCTTTAGTCTGAAGTAAGTGTCCTACTCTGACAGGCTGGAGGGACTGAGTCTCTTTAGTCTGAAGGGACTGTCCCACACTGAGAGGCTACAGGAACTGAGTCTCTTTAGTCTGAACGGAGTGTCCCACACTGGCTGTGCAGGAAAGTGCATAGCCAGGCGTTACTGTAAATAATCCAGCGTGTTTTCCTCTGCCTTTACTGTATCGGGATCAGCGAGTGTGTGCGATCGGACTTCTGTGGCGTCAGTACTCTGCACAAGAGGTGCTTCCTCACCTGTCCTTCAGAAGACTGCTGTCGGCCTAGTCACTGCTGGCACCCCGAGTCCCACCTGCCTGAGTGCTGGGGGACCCACCCTTTCAGCTGACTGACAGGCCCCCGGTCTCTCCTCTGTCCACACAGGGAAATGGGACAGGCTGGGGCAGAGCCTGAGCCTGGAGCTGGGTGTCCACTGGGACAGAAACCGGGGTGCGTGGGGTCAGAGGTGAGCAGCTCCAGCCCGGAGACTGACCTGCGCTGGCCAGCGGGATTCATCTGGCCGGCGGACAGCGACGCAGACACGCACACAGACAGGAAGGGAAGACTGTCACAGCGCTTTGCTTGAGAGTTTTATTGAAAGAACTGCTGACAGATGCAAAAAATTGTCAGAGAACAGGTGTGCCGCTGGGGTGGGAGAGAACACAGCGGAGCGCAGAGGGGCATGCTGGGCCGCCGGGCGGGAGAGGCACAGGGAGGGGCAGGAACACCTTCAGAAGGGCAAACACAAAACAGGAGACAGAGAAGAAAAATAGTGTATCCGTATATCGCCATGAGTGGCATTTCCCAGAGTGCTTCCCTGTGTGCTGGATCACAAGCCTCTCTGCGACTGGCCGGGTCCCGCCTCACCCTCCGGCTGCTCTCCTGGCTCCGGCTCCGGCGGGGGGGGTGGGGGGGCTGCGCAGGGCGGGATGGTGAGGTGGGGGAAGGGGGGCAGGCTGGGGCGCGTGGCGGGGGCCAGGGGGGCGCGTGCTGGGGAGGGCCGGTCGCTGATTTGCTCCAGCAGGGAAGGCATGTCGCCCTCGATCTTCTCCAGCACTGCGGCCATCTGCTTCTCGATCTGCTCGATCACGCTGTCCATGTGCCAGTCGCCGGCGGCCTCGCGCTGCCCCTGGACGGGCACGGTCTTCCGGTGCGCCACGCCCGGGGAGCCCCTGGCCGCGCCGGGGTCCCTGCGTCCGGGGCTCCCGTCCTGGGGCTCCCTTGCGCCCCTCCTCTCCGCCACGGCCTCGGGCAGCTGTGTCTGGCACCAGCTCTCCGCCGCGCCGGCTCTCCTCCCACCCCCGCCGGCGCCCCGGTCCCCCTTCTCCGGCCGGAGCCCGGGCGTGTCCCCGGCCCCTCCCCCCGCGGCCCCCCGGCGCGCTGCCGGCCCCCCGGCCCTCGTCTCCGGGTCCGCCGGGGAGGCGGCGTCGTCCGCAGAGCGGTGCAGGACAGCTGCCATCTTGCGCCTGTTGGGGGTGTCCGGGGGGCACCCCGACCTCGTCTCCCCGGGGCTGGCCGGGTGCTCCAGTACGATCACCTTGGTGCCGCGGTCTGGGACCCTCCTGGTCTCGACGCGGGGCGAAGGGGGGGGCTTGTCGGGGGGCGCTCTGGGCTTGTCCGGCCCCAGGCTGGCCGCCGGCGTCCCCGCGCTGTCGCTGGCCGCCCCCCCCTCTGGCTGCAGCCCAAGATCGCCTGCAGGAAGGGGGTCCGTGGTGGAGGTCGGGGAGACCCCCACCGACAGGCTGCTGGGAATCCCGGCCTGCTCCGGCCGGCTCTCCACCGTCACCTTGTGGGAAACACTCATGGACGTGCGGGGGGTGACGGGCAGGCGCGCCCCCCCCTCGCCCCCGCTGCCGGCCTCGGGGGCGCGCAGGCGCTGCATGAAGGTGGTCACTCGGATGGCCTTCTGTGGGGACAACAGGCAGGTTACAGGACCACCTCGCCGCCTGGGGACAGCCAGCTGAGGCCCCAGAACAGCCTGGCTTAAAAGCCACAGCCATTGTCTTAACGACCTCCTCAGAATACATTTCAGCTGCTCAATCCCCAGATTAATTGCTTGAAGCGAGCATGTCCAGGAGGACACAATTGCTCGCTTTGTGGCCAGGGCCCCTGCAGAGCTCAGCTGGATTTCAGGCTGTCAGTGCCGGCCAGTTCTGAGCAGGAGGTCCAGTTGACCCGGACGTCTATACAGACACGTACTGGTCGGACACAGTAGTCTGGTCCTAATGTACTGGCCAGCATTGCAATTCATTAACCAGATGGAGCAGGAAGACAGGTCCTGACAAATCCGACACGTGTTAGTAGGTGAACATTACTAAGACTGAGCATGTTGTGGTTAAAGGGTGATCTCCTACTTTTCTAAATGACGTTAAGGCACAATGTCATACAGTGTTGGACTTCGATGGGCAGAGACAAGGAAGCTGCAAAGAAACCACCTGAACAGCAAAGCTGAAGCTGCTCCACCACAAGAGGATTCGTCCAGACCTTCTCCTGCCCTGCAGAGGAGTGCAGCTGTGACCACATCTGGCCAGGACACCAGCCTGCGCCAGGTGACACCGGCCACCCGCCCACACCCTCCTCTGGGCAGGCACGGCCCAGCTGCCCTCTGCAGAGCGGAGGGGCCAAAGAGACTGTCTGATCAGGGGAACACTTTTCTCTCAGTGCCCCCACTGCTGGCTGGAGTGACAACGTGCTGAACTGGCAGCTCCCGGCACTGTTAGTATGGGACCTCTGACTGTGGCCGTAGAGACACGGCTCATGGTCAGAGAGCAGCTCAGCCTCCATTGGCCCAGAGTCACTCCAGCGATCAAGCAGGTAATCAGCGTGGAGCTCCAGACTGCGGGAGGCTGGGCTGGGCTGGACCGTGGCGCCGATGCCCTGCTCGGGTGACTGGCCACTCTGCGGACATAATGGATGCGATGAACCTCATTGGTCTTCAAAGAGAAGTCCAGCCAGCCTCTGGGGGAATGACTAGGAACTCGGAACATGTGCTTGAGATTCCTGTGTGGCTCCCCAGCTTTGAATGCATGTGCAAGAATATCTGCGTGTGAGTGTTTGTGTGTTTGTTTGTCTGTTGTGTCTGTGAGTGTTTTTGTGTCCGTTTGTCTGTTGTGACTGTGAGTGTTTGTGTATCTGTGTGTGTGTTTTCATGTGTCTGTGTGACTGTGAGTGTTTGTGTATCTGTGTGTGTGTTTTCATGTGTCTGTGTGACTGTGAGTGTTCGTGTGTCTGTCTTTGTGTGTGAGTGTCCGTGTGTCTGTGTGGGATTGCTCATGTGTCTGTCTCTCTGTCTGTGAGTGTTCGTGTGTCTGTGTGTGTGCAGATGTACCCCCTGTCTACAGATTCTCCAGTCAACATCTCTGAGTTTTCAAAAATGCTCCAGGGCTCTCTCTGTCTTTCAAGACCAAAAGGAAGAGATACTGATACACAATGCAGACTCATTATGTATCCCAAGTATGTTTCCCTTCACAAACACATGGAGACCCCATTAGATGTGTTGGAGAGCAGGGATGAAGCAGGACACTTTTTTCAGTTTTCCATCAGCTGTGGAGAGGGGAGCTCTACTGTCTTTATCCATCACTGCTGGTGACCAGAAGGGTCTCCTCCCGGCTCTGTGCTCCTTGTCTGGGTGACTCGTCCCTTCGCTGAGGTCATCACTGCTGTACCTGCCGAGCACAACTCTCTGCACTTGCCTGCACTGTCGCTGCAGGAGGTGTCACCTCCCAACACTCAGCAAACCCTCTGACAGCATTAATCCTCAGGCCTGAAGCCACGTGTGCATTTAATTCAGAGGTGATCTGCAGGGTCTGGAACTCACTCTTAAATATCAACATCCTGCATAATCAATATGTTGATTAACAATTAACAGTTGATTGGTTTAAATTGCATCTGAGAAACAAAATAAAAACTGGTTTCTTTACAGTTACATAATCTGTAAGTGGGCTGCTGTACATTTGTTTAGCTGATTCTAAATACTGTAATCTAAAGAGTACATATGCAGTATTTTACTGCACATTCTGATTGAAAGGTGTAACAGCTTTATTTGAAGAAATATCCTTCCAGCCAAAAGCCAAAAGCCAAAAGCCAAAAAAGCCCTTCTCTGGTTTTCTCATAAGAGAGAGCAGAGACACCTGAGGACACACTCTCTGCTGTCTGAGAGCAGAGACACCTGAGGACACACCTGTCTACTGTCTGAGAGAGTAGAGACACCTGAGGACACACCTGTCTGTGGACTGAGAGCAGAGACACCTGAGGACACACCTGTCTGCTGTCTGAGAGAACAGAGACACCTGAGGACACACCTGTCTGCTGTCTGAGAGAACAGAGACACCTGAGGACACACCTGTCTGCTGTCAGAGAGCGGAGACACCTGAGGACACACCTGTCTGTGGACTGAGAGCAGGTACAACAGCAACAGTTGCTGCCCTCATTTTTGTGTCCCCCATCCTGCTGAGGAAAGCTGTATGAAACTGAGAGGGAAGAAAGTGTCTCACTGCACCCCTGCTTCCAGGCAATAAGGCACAATACCTTCAGCTCCTGGGTTTCAGGCCAGTGAGGAAGAAAACAGTGGTTAATAATCAGACGGTTCAGCTTTGTGAAAGAGACTCCAGGCAGTCAGACTCTCAGGACTGGGAGCTTTCAGCTGTGGCTTCCCAGGCCTGAGAAGACTGAGCAGCTCAGTCACAAGTCAGCACGAGGTCACAAGTACCAACGCAGACATCAGGACAGAAGCTGCATCCCGCATTGTTAAAAACAGCTAGTTTGAACCGAAGCTTCTTTTCCTCGCCATGCTGTCTGAGGCTGAACGTTTGCTGTTTGGATGCGACCACACAGTCAGTCATGTAAGAATGTGGGTGACCAATAATTCTAAAAATTGTATTTCCTATTGGCAGGGAAAGGGAGGACTTGAACATATTAATGCCGGCTCTCTGCTGGGCTTGTCTGAGCGTAACCCTGTTGGAGGGCAAGACGAGGAGGCCGCGGACAGGACGGGTATTGTGTAGCAGAGAGGTGCTGGGCCAGGCCCTGGGCTGGCCGGCCGTCTCGGGAGCAGGGGGTCGTGTGCTCCCAACACTTTCCCGATCTATCTAGCAGAGCCACCCTCCCAGCACTCCGCCGGACAATGCAGCTTCTGCTCCGTTCATCCGTGTGTTGGGTGCTGCGTACCGCAGGCTGCTTGTTTGTGCCTGCTCCGTGCTGTGCCTGGTCCTGTGCTGCACGTGTGTCCTCTCTGTGTCAAGGCTGTCTGTCTTGTCCTGACCGGCAGGCTGCCTCTCCGCAGGCCAGGCTGTGTTTACTGTGCTGCACCAGCATGGACACAGGGGGCACTGGGCTGGGAAACTGTCCAGGACCCAGGGACTGTGAGGCACAGGTGCGTACGTGTTTCAGTTTGCCTGCCGCTCGCCACGGAAACTACACTTTTAGCACTGGAAGAAGAATCGGGTTCACACCAGTGCTGATGAGCGCCCCAGTGACTTATTTCTGAATACAGATGGTAATTGTTTGGACTTAAGGTGAAAAAAAACTAAAGGGGAAAATAAGCGTTTATTACTTTTACTTGAGTTGTTTTAGTACTGAAGAGATCATTACTAAAAACATCTTTGTCAGTTTGTCCGGACCCCCCAACGCTGGTGCAGAACCAGGGGAGGGTGACATCACCAAGGGCCTGGACCGGACCGGACCGGGCCAGAGGTGCTGTGCGGTGCTGCAGAACAGCTCAGCGGGCAAAAGATGGTCAGGGAGCCGAGCCGCACACCCCGCCTGCGATTCCGAACGCAGCTGGAATATGAATAGAGGCTCAGCTGTGGACCTGATGTCACAGATGCACTGTGGTGTTAAATACAGGTTTCTGTCCTGTACTGCTGTGAGGATTGACTTGAGAACTGTAATGGCTTTGAAAAAAGTATGGAAATGCCAGTGTGCTACTGCTGCCCCTGCCCCAGAGGACTCTCTGTCCTGCAGCTGCTGGAGACAGCACAGCCCGGCTCAGCTCTGCTCCCTCCAGCCGCAGGGCCTGGGCAGTGCCGTGTGCCGAGCGCAGAGCCCCGCCCGTCTCTTACCCTCCACTTCGCCTTGGCGAAGTTCTTCTCGAACTGGGCACAGACGCCATCCTTCAGGTTCTTCTCCGACGCCCCGTTGCCAGCGATCCTGCCAGGGGGAAAGACAGTGTGAAAATGGGAGAGGGCGTGTCTGTGTGTGAGTCGGCACTGCTGCCCTCTGGGCCTGCCTGCTGACCTCTGGGCCTGTCTGCTGACCTCTGGGCCTGCCTGCTGACCTCTGGGCCTGTCTGCTGCTATCTGGGCCTGTCTGCTGACCTCTGGGCCTGCCTGCTGACCTCTGGGCCTGCCCTCCTCAGCTCCTGTGAGGGGTCAGGTCACTTCTCTTGCCTAAAACTTGTCCCCTGCCAGTGACTTTATTAGGGGACTATGAAATAATCTGTTGATGTTACTGACTGGAAATGAGTCTGGTACAACACTGTTTTTCCCTATGAAAACACAGCACCCTGGCTAATTCACTTCAAATGTGCACACATCCTGAACAGCAGCACACAGGTGGCTCCAGGTGAAGACTGCACTCCAACCCTCACCCTGCTGCACCTGCTTCCCGCTTGCGAGTGGTTAGGGGTGTCCTTTGACAGAGCCCAAGACCTCTGGCACAGGACACCTTGGGCTTGGGCACATGTGACTAAGGTGTTCTCTGATGTGATGGTTTAGTGATGAGCTAAATTTCCATCAATGTTCAGGCATGACGTCATTTGCGAGCAGGTCAGACTGCAGCTACAAAGCCTCTTTGCTGAAGGAGATCACAGTGGCAGAACCCGGACTCGCTCTGGGGGCGCTCCGGTCCGCACTGGGCTGTGTGAGGCTGGCGCAGTACGTCCCTCCCTCTCGGAGCGGGACGGTTCTCACCACTCATGCCAGAGGGCGTCCTGGGCTGTTATTCTCAGCATGGGATCCACTTCCATCAGACGGCAGACCAGCTCCTTAGCTGTGAGAGAGACCAGAGGCGTTAAAGACACACCTGCCCAGGTGGGAGCCTAGCCATCCTGTTCTGAATCTTGCTCTGGGACACAGAGGAAACACTGTCCACAGGCGATTTCACTGCAGTTCCTCCTTTTTGCACAACAGTACCGATCCTCACAGATCCTCAGTGTCCCATCAAGCCAGGCTGGACGGAGGTCCAGGATAATTCCTGGACATAAACAAACTGACCAAAGGAACTCAAGCTCCTCAGTGTTGAACAGAAAAGATGAGAGATACATCTGAAGGTTATTGACAGACATTTACCAAAGGGATCACTTTAAAATGAGCTTTTAAACAAGGGTCTGAGGACTGAAGCAGGCACAGGTGAGTGAAGGACTAAAGACACATGAGCACAAAAACATCAGAGCAGTTACAACCGAGAGCCCGGCGGCCCGTTCTGGCCTGCTGGGTATGTCATAGCTAATGAACCCCAAGATCTCACCAGCTGTTGCTTTAAAGAACCCAGGACACAGCTTCAACAAAATAGCCAGCTGCTTGTTTCACACTCCCACCACCCTTTGAGTGAAGACGTGCCTCCTGTTCTCAGTTTTAAATGCAACCCCTCTGACCGTGTTTCACTGTTCATTCTTGTTCCTTCTGGAGACGCCAGCTGGCCTGGCTGTGTCAGTGTCTGGGGCTCCCAAATACCGTACCTGCATCAGTAGAGCAGCTGGCCAGGCCAGAAGGAGGTCTTGACACACAGGAAAGAGAGTGTGAAACAAAGGACCCAGATCGACAGTTTATCTGAGCTCTGCGGTTGTTTAACACGGTGCTCAGGGCACCTCAGCAGGAAGTCTGCTCCCTCCCTCTCCCTTCCCCCTGGTGGCCAGACACGGTACCTGCAGGGGAAATCTCGTCCCAGTAGGGGGAGTCGAACTCGAATTCCCCCGACACGATTCGGCAGAAGATGATTCGGTTGTGCAGGTCTGTGTTCTCCTCCTCTGTTTCGTCATAGAAGGGGGGGTTGCCCGAGAGCCTGCGAGAGAGACACCCCTCAGGACCTGTCCACCCCTCCCCACTGACACCAGCAGCTCCTGCTCCCGGACCGGAGCTCATGGGAGCAGCTCAGGCCCCGGAACGATTGCTGGAAAGAGCGGAGAGGGTGGGGGAAACCTATCGAGGGTGCACAAGCGCAACGTGCATTTCCTTCCCCCTCTGCCCTGCTCCCTGCGCTGTTCCTGCAACAGGCAGATTAGACCAGAGTCTTCCTCAGCGGAACAGTGAGCTGAGATGACATGAACCCGGGATAAACAAGACCCAGGGTTCGACATCAGCTCTTAAACATCACATTCCAAAGCCCCAGCTGGAGACTCTCCTGCAAATCATCACTTTTTACTGAGAATACATGATCCTGCCTTATCCATCCAAGAAAAACAGCCAAGAATTACCCCCGAAAACTGGTTCAGTAAAAACAATTGCTGATTCTAAATAAAAAAAAACAATCCTAATTTCAGTCATCTATTGGTGCACCAGAGCTGCACAGCACTGACCTGGACACCCCAGCTAAGGGAATCTCATCTGAGACTGACGGTGTGAACTTATTACTCAATTTGACCCTCTGCGTGTCTTCATGTCTCCTCACATAAAGCTCTTGTGAGTAAAATAAAAAACAGAACTGTGTTAAACAGGAGACAGGAGGATGCTCCGGTGTCGGTTGTTCTCTTGACAGCGAGGAAGCCCATATTCAGAACGCGGTGGGAGTGAAACACAGTTCACAGCGCCCCCTGCTGGCACTCACAGGATGTACATGATGACTCCGACTGCCCAGCAGTCCACTGGCCGGCCGTACCGATGTCGGGCCACCACCTCTGG
Organism: Lepisosteus platostomus; assembly: GCF_059453375.1. Classification (NCBI taxonomy): domain Eukaryota; kingdom Metazoa; phylum Chordata; class Actinopteri; order Semionotiformes; family Lepisosteidae; genus Lepisosteus; species Lepisosteus platostomus. The sequence goes on from NC_142613.1 coordinate 441,288, forward strand.
AGCTGGGGGTGAAGCGGAGGAGGGGAGAGATTGAACCCTTAGGTCTCATCGTTTAGAAATCTCCCACTCTTGAGAATTATCTGCACTTCTTGAACCGGTTTTAATTAAAATGTAAGCTCAAAATACACTGTACAATAACTCTACATACTGTAAGTTATGTTTAAATAAAGAATATCGAAAAGAAAACATCTCCACAACAGATCCCTCTCTTCCGTCTTGTACTGTATGTAAAAAGCCTTTACATAAGTCAGTGCGTGAACTGTTACTGTTGCTACAGCTACACCTGATACTACAGATACGTCTACTGCTACTACAGCTACAGCTCCTACTCACAGGAAAACCGCGCAGGCACGTACCCAGGTACTCGGGAGTCCCGCAGGGCTCGGTGATAGAGCCGTTCTCAAACCGCGAAAGGTAAAAATCGCGCAGGACCACTTTGTTGTGGTTGTTCTGGTTGTAGTACATCAGATTCTCCAGCTGGGGGGGACAAAGGAACACGAAAGACTTTCCTATCGCCGCAGGTTTCGATAACAGGCGTTTTAATTTCTTTTTACACATGCTGCTAGGGACTTCTCTGTAATATCTGCAATTTAGTATTTAATTAGTTTTCATGCAAATAAAGGTTTGGTTTATGGTAATAATATGAATCTTTTCTTCTGTTTTATGCTTCGTAGCTTCAAAGGCAAAGCTGGGGAATTTAGCAAAGAGATAACCTGATCAGAGAGCAGACAGACAGGCTGTAAAAACAGACAGACCCCTGATCAGAGAGCAGACAGACAGGCTCAGAGAGCAGGGAGACAGGCTGTAAAAACAGACACCTGATCAGAGAGCAGACAGACAGGCTATAAAAACAGACAAACACCTGATCAGAGAGCAGACAGACAGGCTGTAAAAACAGACACCTGATCAGAGAGCAGACAGACAGGCTATAAAAACAGACAAACACCTGATCAGAGAGCAGACAGACAGGCTGTAAAAACAGACACCTGATCAGAGAGCAGACAGACAGGCTATAAAAACAGACAAACACCTGATCAGAGAGCAGACAGACAGGCTGTAAAAACAGACAGACACCCGATCAGAGAGCAGACAGACAGGCTGTAAAAACAGACAAACACCTGATCAGAGAGCAGACAGAGAGGCTGTAAAAACAGACACCTGATCAGAGAGCAGACAGACAGGCTATAAAAACAGACAAACACCTGATCAGAGAGCAGACAGACAGGCTGTAAAAACAGACACCTGATCAGAGAGCAGACAGACAGGCTATAAAAACAGACAAACACCTGATCAGAGAGCAGACAGACAGGCTGTAAAAACAGACACCTGATCAGAGAGCAGACAGACAGGCTGTAAAAACAGACACCTGATCAGAGAGCAGACAGACAGGCTGTAAAAACAGACAGACACCCGATCAGAGAGCAGACAGACAGGCTGTAAAAACAGACACCTGATCAGAGAGCAGACAGACAGGCTATAAAAACAGACAAACACCTGATCAGAGAGCAGACAGACAGGCTGTAAAAACAGACAGACACCCGATCAGAGAGCAGACAGAGAGGCTGTGAGGGCAGACAGCACCTTGAGGTTCCTGTGCACAATGTTGAGGGAGTGCAGGTAGGCCACAGCTTCTAGCACCTGTCTAATGACATTAGAGGCGTCTCTCTCTGTGTAGTTGCCCTGGTCCAGGATCCAGTCAAACACATCTCCCCCAGTAGCTCTGAAACACACAGTGCAGATCTGCTCCCCACATGTTTCTAACAGAAAACACAACTACTAATCTTACACTATCACCATTACACTATCAGTATTACACCATCACCATCACACTACCACTATGACACTATTTAGATAGGTCTGCAGTTAGGGCGACTGAATGTCTCGAAGCTCAAAGCAGGACAAGTGTTTCTCACTTTCCAAACATGGGGAAATGGGTGAAAGAGGTTATTGGGTCCAGTGAGTGTGAGTGTGAGTGAGTGAGAGTGTGTCAGTGTGTGTGAGTGAGTGAATGTGAGTTTGAATGTGAGTGGAGAGTCTTATAATAATAATAATTGCTTACACTTATATAGCGCTTTTCTGGACACTCCACTCAAAGCGCTTTACAGGTAATGGGGATCCCCTCCTCCACCACCAGTGTGCAGCCCCACTTGGATGATGCGACGGCAGCCACAGTGCGCCAGAACGCTCCCCACACACCAGCTCTCAGTGGGGAGGAGAGCAGAGTAATGTAGCCAATTCATAGATTGGGATTATTAGGAGGCCATGATTGGTAAGGGCCAATGGGAAATGTGGCCAGGACGCCGGGGTTACACCCCTACTCTTTTCAAGAAATGCCCTTGGATTTTTAATGACCACAGAGAGTCAGGACCTCGGTTTTACATGTCATCCGAAGGATGGCGCCTGTTTACAGTATAGTGTCCCCGTCACTATACTGGGGCAATAGGACCCACATGGACCTCTACTGGCCCCACTAACACCTCTTCCAGCAGCAACCTTTGTTTTTCCCAGGAGGTCTCCCATCCAGGTACTGACCAGGCTTAAACCTGCTGGGCTTCAGTGGGTTGCCAGCTGTGAGTTGCAGAGTGATCTGAATGAATGAAGGAACAGAAGCCCAGTCTCTGTTGTGTGTGAGAGCAACCGTGCAGCACGATGGGATACCAGCCCTACCTGTGGAGCACCTAAAGCTCTTCTTCAAATTTCTGAATATTAGCTGCCTCTCTATTATTTCTTAATGCAAACTTGTAGCTCTTACAGGAGAGCAGAGAGATGAGGGTTCAGAGTGCCCACTCACAGTTCCTGGATGATGTAGTATTCTTTCCTGGTCTCAAAGGTGTCGATGAGCTGCAGGATATTGGGGTGATTGACCCTGAAAGACAGACAGAGCAGCTTCACTGCCTGGCCAGAGCTACCCAGTGGAGACCCACAGCAATGGGCAAGACTGGACAGACAGCTTTCAAACCCAGTTTAACCACCTTCTAACCCACAGCACTGCCTCCGCAGTCCCTCCACACTGGGGCGCTGGCAGGGCGCTCATACCCACTGGCCCACACTACTGCTCCCCCTGCCCTGGCCACCCATGATACTGTCTGCTGTCTCAGCACTGACCAGGCAGAGCCTCCTGACCTCCTGGCAGCTAAGCAGGTCAGGCTCAGTGTGCAGGGCACTGAGCTCAGGAACAGGCTCGGTGTGCAGGGCACTGAGCTCAGGAACAGGCTCGGTGTGCAGAGGGCACTGTGCTCAGGAACAGGCTCAGTCTGCAGGGCACTGTGCTCTGGAGCAGGGTCAGTGTGCAGAGGGCACTGTGCTCAGGACCAGGCCCAGTGTGCAGAGGGCACTGTGGCACTGCACACTGCTTCTGACGTGCCCTGCTTTGGATAACGAGAAGCCTTAAACTCCTCTTACATTTTCAGGATCATGATCTCGTTCTTGGCTGCCTTGCGCACTTTTTTTCCATCCTTCTTGAGGAACTTCTTACAGATGAACACCTTGTCGGTCTGCCTCTCCTTGGCCAAGCACAGCTCACAGAACTCCTTCCTGTGGAGGGAAGAGACCGCAGGCTCAGCATGGAATGAGCTGAGGGATCCATCCATCTCAAGAGCTGTTTTATCCCATCTCTCTCCTAAAATAAATTCTGAACTGTTGGTTATTCTTCTTTTCCAACCAACAGTGCAAAATTCACCAGAAGTTCACCCACCCTGCTCAGCTGCACCATTCTGAATTGTGCCAGCCAGGCAGAGCTCAGAACCTGAAATGACTGCGACTCCCAGTACCCAGTACGCAATTCCCCTGCCTGCGTTAGAGGGGCTTGTTTCTGTCTCCAGGGGTTTGTCAAACTAATCTGACAAAACTGTGAGTTCGAGTGGAACAGTTCTGAGCCCCCAGAGAGCACTGGGAGTCCGTGTAGCGGCTCAGCCTCTCCCAACAAGGATAAGACTGCAGACTGCATGTTCCCTGGCAATTAGGCAGCCAAATCTCCCAGAGCCCAGAGAATCACGCTGCCGCCTCAGAGGAGCAGGGAAGAAAATAATAGGAAAATTCAGCTGCTCTAAACCAAGGAAAATCAAAGTTAATTTGTGTTTTTATTTTTACTGAACAGTCTTTTAATTGATTTTAAGCCCATTCAGTTCCTCCCTTTAATCTTGTGAGAAAGCCGTGAACCGCAGCCAAGCTCCATTGTCTGGAATAACTGCGTGGACACAATCCAGGTGCTAACAAGGTCGCTGAGCCTGTGCTGCACAAAGCACTAGATGAAGCAGCTTCAGTGTTTTATTCAGTCTTAGAGGTTTAACTCAAGGGAGTCTCAGGAGAGAAAGTCTGGTGCCATTTAAAGTAAAACACGAGGCTCAAAGCACAAAACCTCATTGCAGTTTACTGGAAGGCACTGAAGGAAGAGGCTCTGGAAAGCATGAACCCAGAAGACAAAGAGGGTCTCGAACGGTGCTGAGGTCCTGCACGTGCTAGCAGTGTGCCTGGTGTGTGCTACAGACAGGAGGACCTGAGAGAGCAGGGCTGGGACTCTTAGGGAGCCTGGTGTCCACCTGGGGTCTCAGTGACACAGCTGGTCTAATTCGTTACTATAGAGCCTAATTGTAACACTTCTAACCAGACTCCCAGGAGTTTTGTTGGTACCTGTATGTAGAACAAGGGAATTGCTTGAGTTACATTATACATTATGTATATTTAACATAGAAAATACCCAGCACACAGAGAGCCCCCTGCTTTCCAATGGCAAAACACAGGCCCAGAACTGTGACCAGCAGAACTGCAGCTCTGGGCCTCCAGTGTGTTCAGGTGTTGTGTTGTGATCTGGGCCCATGTGCAATGGCAGCAGGACGAACAGTTAATAAACCTCCAGGCAGACAGCCCAGTCTGAGAAGGTCGCACATCTGTAAAGCTTGTGATTGGTGGTTTTCATACTCACGCCCTCAGGATCTGCCCGATCTCGTACTTGTCGGTGATCTCCGATAGGCTGTTGTAGGTCCGCCCATCTCGGATGGCCAGGCATCCAAATGGCATGACGGCACACACCTGAAAGACAGGGGGCACCCAGACAGGGCGAGAGACGGTCACACGCAGGGCCTGAGTCCTGGCTATGCTGTCAGACCTCTAGTCCCTCACAGGAGACAGCATTGCAGCTGTAGAGCACAGCACTGAGCCGAACGGCCCAGTCTGGACCGCAGCCCGTGAGCCCGATCCGCACAGGTCTGCACAAGCCCTTCTGGTGTCAGCCTGTGTGCAGTGCACACGGCCAGGCACACTTCATTCCATTCAATAAAAATACTTCCCAAAGAAAACTCTGGATTGAATTCTCTTTCCATCTGACAGCTAATCTCCCTGCTTTCTATAATCCCTGCACTCTAATCTTGCTCATCACATAAATGAGTCTGGGATATAAATAGGGCAGGACAGACACGTGGAGAAAGGCGGAAGCCATCCCACAAGGCAGCGCTCCACGAGCTTCGATAAGCAACTCCTTCTCCACACTCCTCTCGCTGTGAAGCCTCAAGACTCTCCCTGCTCCATCGACCTGCAGGCCCTGAGCAGAAGAGACACTCTGCTCATTTGCCCTTCACTCTCTCAGCTCATTGAAACGCAGACACACCTGGTCTTGGACTCCGCCTTATGGGTGTTATACAACACTGTAGGGTTTTTATTTACAACTCAAAAAACAAAATCCTGGCTCAGCGCATTGCTAGTCATGTTGCAAACTGAATGCAGTTGTACAATAAACTCCGTTGAGGGTCAGATCTCTCGGGAATTCTCCTGTTCTCATCCCAGGCTCTCCAGGGTGAGAAATGACAGCTGAGCCACACAAGCTCTGCCCTCGCTCTGACACAGGAGACGGTGGTCGGTGGCGGCTCTGGTGGAGAGAACACAGTCTCACGGGTCCTGGCAGCAGGAGCCAGGCTTGGCACTGCCTGCCGGACACTGCCCGCTGCAGAGGGCTCCCGGAGCCATGTGCTGGGCACCCCCCCGCCACGCCCCCTCCTGGCGTGACAAGGCTGTACCCCGGCCAGAGCAGTGAGCACAGCGCCGTCCCCTCGTCAGCTCACGGCGAGTGCTAATGGGCCTGATCGATGGCTGATGGCCGCGCGATATTGACGACTTTTTAATGGTCTGGGGGCTGCAGGCGGCCTGCTCCTGCAGCACAGCTGAGATCATTAGTGCCTGTAATAGATTGATTGTCCTCATCTTTTTCACCTCTCCCCCCCCTTCTCCTTTCTTCCTCTCCGACCTCTGACCTCCACAGACTCCCTGACTCCGCTCTGTCTTTAATCACGGACCGTCTTCAGCTTCTGTCCTGCAGGCCACGGCTCTCTCGCTCCTTTCTGTTGGGCTCTCGCTTGCGAATCACTAAGCAACCAGATCCCTTTGCTCTGTTGTCTGCCGTCCGCCAAAAGAAAATAAAAGAGCTCACACTGACAGCTATTATCAATACCACCGCTGTACTGCAGTTAATACACAGCTACTGCTGCAGCGGATACTGTTTCTGCTGATCTCAGACCTGTGATGAGCGCTGTCCCCTGTGTAACCCCAGGGCTGGCTGATCTGGGAGCCTAGGCAAGATCTCAGAAAGGGGTCCCTCCAGGTCAGGCTTTTCGCATCCACTACTATTATCAGATCTCAACACTAACTGGATAACTTTAATTAACCAGCTTTGAAGAACTCATAATAAATCACTTACAAACAACAACAAGAAGCAGAACTTTTACAAGGATAACATGTACTTTAACACTGAAACTAATGAAAAGGAATATTAATAACAATAAATAATGATAAACAGGATCTCTGTTACTTCAAAATTATAACAAATCATAACCTACAGATTACTGCTTTGAAACCTTTGCAGAAAGGAGTTGTAGAAATAAATACACAATTAAGTAAGAAATATGTGCTCTCAGTAACAAGAGTGGTGGTCCGATCAGTAACGCTGAGAAGACAGGAAGGTTTTATAAAAAAAACATTCTATTAATCAATGTGCCTAGATTTTGGGAAGGCAAAATCATCGATTTCATCTTCATACGATAGCAGTCGACTCACTGTGTGATTGATGCTCATGATGGCCAGTCCAGGGCTCACCTCAGGTGTGGGTTAACTTGAGCTCTGAAAACTCCTCTCTGCTCCTGCTGCTGTGACTGGGAGAGAGACTGCAATCCGAGGGCTGCAGGATGGGGTCACAATACCCCCCATTTAATGAAATATAGGAGAAACCAGATGGTTACAGATATGCGCTGAACATTATTTTGTACTTCAGGTGGGTAGCTGCGTCAGCATGCGTAGGCTGCAAAGGAACAAGTAATAGGTTTATTCCATGCTGAAAAAAAGAAGAAAGAGAACACAACGTTTCGGCCGTGGAGCCTTCTTCAGGTGTGAGAGAGACAGGGCAGTAGGCAAAGGTAAAGTAGCGGGAGAAACTTTTTCCAAGCCCATTGTTTCTCATTTCACCTCTGACGGCCACGACCACTCTAATCTCTCCGTCTGTGTTCTCAAAGACGGTTTTCCGAACTCGTACATCAGAAAGACCACCGAAACTAAAATTATTCTGCAGTTAGGATCACACATTCTTCCTTCCCTTAACGACAGATTACTGTTCTTTTAAATTTTCTCCATTCATTGGAAGTTTCATTTCACACCTCTCTGCACCCATTCTGACTTCACACCTCTTGATTGGCCTCTCTTTCTGTCCCCTGCTCCCGCCTCTCACTCCTCCTCCCTCCCAACCTTTGTTCTCCCGCTACTTTACCTTTGCCTACTGCCCCGTCTCTCTCACACCTGAAGAAGGCTCCACGGCCGAAACGTTGTGTTCTCTTTCTTCTTTTTTTCAGCATGGAATAAACCTATTACTTATTATTTTGTACTGTTCCTTCACTTTCACCCTTTTGTTTGGCCGGGCAGCGATCCACACGGCTTGTGTACGACTGATGTAAATGCGAACCACTTCTAGTGAGACACCTCCAGTAGGCTACGTGTGCAGCAGCTTGTCTGCCGCTCTCTAGTTAAATGGATCCGACTCCATATATCTGTAGAAATCGCTGATCCCACTCGCCTTTTCTGCGCTTCGGAAACATCACGCGCTCGATTCTGACTGGTCACTTTTGGACTGGGATTCCATTAGGATGATCCACAGCAGAAACAGAAAGAGCCGCTGGAGGGAATTTTTCGCTCACATTTGAACGTGCTGATTAAAAACATGCTGTGCTGCACATTGGGGGGCCCCTGGTGGCCTCGGGGCCCTGGGCAGTCGCCTACTTCTCCTGTGCTCAGGGCCGGCCTGTGAAACCCAGACCCCCTGCTTCACCAAGTGTCCCCTTTTGGAGAAGCCTGCTCAGCCCCAAACCCCAGTCCTTCACAGAGTCCTGAGTCCCCAGAACATCTTCAGCTTCTCGTCTCCCGAGGAACAACGCGTCAGTCCTCTCGAGTTCTCCACGTCTATTCCCTGAGGGCACGGAAACTTCACCTCACTCCCGGGACCCCTGGCACACTCAGCTGGGCTCGTCTTGCACAGCCAGACTTCCCTGCCCCAGGAGATACACGTTCCCCTTCTCTCCTGGGACCTACAGGCAGATTCCAACTAGAAACACTGCTAATCTACCACATCAGAGAGACCACGGAGAAGCACGTTAATCCAGGGATACTTCACTAGTTTTTCAATTGCTTACATTCAATCTGGATCCATCTGTCTTTACTAATCTCATGCCTAATGAAATCCTTGCAAGTCTACATCATCTAGTTCAGGCTGGAGAAGTTGGAAAGAGACTCAGGACTGCAGGCTGGCTGCTGTCAAAGGACAGGAGTTGAATAAACACTCCCATGCTGTCTAACCTCTCTGCAATTCAGGAATAATATGTCACTCTCCCTTCCTGAACTGAACTGAATTTAGACACAGCCCCTCGCCCTCTGCACCTGACCGCTGTTACAGCGACTGCTGCTGTTTGTGAGGAATGTCCCAGTTCAGCACAGGGCCAATCAGCTGAATCCTGTCCATTCAGTCAATCAAGGCAATCAGTGCAGCCCAGCTGGTGCGGGGGTTGTGGGTTCACCTGCTTGGCCATCTTCCAGCGACCTGATTGCTCCCCTGAGACACAGGGACATGTTACAGCACCAGGTCAGCCTGCCAGAGCCCAGGGAAGTGTGTGAACTGCTGGGCTTCACCTCCCTGTTTATCTGCTTGACTTTATTGCTAATTAGGGGCAGCCTCTGTCTCAGTTAATAACCTATGTGTGATCTCTGGCCATAGCTCTGCTGACTGCACAAGGAATCTGAAGTCAGATTCCTGACTTCAGCTGAAGGTCCGTTGACTCGTCCAGGAAAACACTCTCCTCGGAGCTTAGGGATGGTGGATGAGAGCCAATTATCTTTTCCCGGGATGTGGAGCTTTTGTGCCCTCAGTCTGTCTGCAGAGTGGGGAGGCTGTCAGTCTGGGACTTTGCCAGTGTGGCCATCTCAGACCTGAAGATCAACTCGATTCTGTAGTGCAGCAAGGGAGCACTGATGTGGAGATCAGCGTGTGCGTGTGCATGTGCATGTGCCTGTGGTGTGTGCAAGTGTGCACATGTTTTAAAGAGTGTGTGGTGTTTGCATGTCTGTGTGTGCACGTGGGTTTGTGTGCAGGAGTCTTTCTCCCCAGTGGCTGCAGTGTGTGGGCCAGAGGCAGGTGTGAATTATAACCAGCTGTTATTATTAATGGGTGTCTATGGGAATAAATAATGGCCCATTCCTGAATTATTAAAAAGAAAGAATGATGAAGTTCTAAGAACATTTTGTTTTAGTCACAAAATCCAGAAGGCATGCTTTGTAGCAACGGTGAGAAAGGTAGTATATTTCTCTGGGAGACAGGACTGCAAATGGTTTTGACAGGGAACAGTTCATCCTGCCTTGTGGGCTTGTATTTATGACACCAGCGGCAGTGAGGGGGCCAGAGAAAGTGAGAAAGGAAACAGCAGACATCTGATTGCCTTTTCATCTCCAAAGCTCAGCGATCTCACTGCTAATTTAACTCTGAGAGAATATTACCATGCTGCAATGGGGACAGCACAGACAGATCTCTGAGTGAGAGTCAATGAGTTCCCCAGTCCTATACTGTATAATCCCACACACTGTTCCCCAATCCTTCACTCTTTAATAACACACACTGTTCCCCAATCCTACACTCTATAATCCCACACTGTTCCACAATCCTACACTCTATAATGCCACACACTGTTCCCCAGTCCTACACTCTATAATCCCACTGTTACCCAATCCTACACTCTATAATCCCACACTGTTCCCCAGTGCTACACTGAAGAGCAGTGGTCCTAAGTAAAGATCCCTGAGGTACTCCACTAATTACATCACCTGAACTGGAGCATTTACCCCTCTGTGTGTATCCATGGATTCCTGTCCATTAATCACTTCTTTCTTGGATTGCATGCAGTACAATGAATGCCTACCTGCTGAAGATTGAGAATTAATCTTTAATGAGGAACTCAAAACTCAAAAACCTCCTAAGAATTTAAATATGTCTAAATATTGTATGCCTGTTTTCTGTTGTTTGTAATTGAAAGACCTCTTACAGATTAACCAGATTTCATTGGCCAGGTGTTTGCCTCGTCCTGAAAGTCTTTCCACTTGTCCTGACCTGATCCAGCTACAGGAGTGACATCACCCCCCTCCAGACAGTCTAAAGCTCTGTGGCAGCAGGAGACCTGATAAGATAAGATAAGATGGTCACCTGGCCTGGTGGAGTTCTCCACTGACCGGGGGCGGGGGTGGGGTGTAAGTGCTCAGAGCCCGCCAGGGGTGGGGGCAGTTCATCACTCTGCCTGACCCCCTCAGCCCTCAGGAACACTGTACCTGTGACAGGGCTCTAACAGAGCCACTGGCTCTCTGTGTCTGAGAGCTGCAGAAGGGCTCACACAAGCCCCTTTGGGGAAATGGGCTGCTAAAGGAATTATCCCAGTGAAACGGCAGGGAACTCCTGCACGGTCTGCACTGAGACAACCGGGGAATCTTAGACGAGCTCCACCAGGCCGCAGAACTGACCAGTGCTGGGGGTCAGCTGGGGGTCATCTCCTGTCACCCCACTCTCATTATTTACAAGGGCCATTTCCCAGCTTGGCTTGTTGGTACATCTCCTGCAGAAAGCAGAAGGAGGAGGTAAGAAACGTCATGATCCTTTTAATATTTTCCTGTTTTTGCACAGGATCAATCATTTAAACCCAGGAAATAAAAGTGCCCCAAGAAAAACAAGGAGCATTTGAAAATCCTGGAGACTGCAGGCCGCTACTGAACAGGCATCGTTCCTACCACCTGAATGACTAGTGAGCCGCACACCTGCACATCCCCGACTGCAGCAGCTCCAGCTCCATCAGGAGGCAAACTGCGCCATGAGATCACTCCTGCCCCAGCTCGCCTACACTGGCTTCCCGTCACATTCTAGATTCTCGCTTCCGACTCCTCCACACTATCAGGGCCGAATCGCCCCCTCGTGCGCCTTGTCTCTTTACAGGCAGCCCTGCTGTATCACCATGAACGCACCTCAAAAAGCCAGAAATACCGCACTGACCCCACTGATCCTGAAGCCCCTAATGAACACAGCCTGGTTTCGTTCAAGAGCAGGCAGGATGACATCCTGGGACAAATAAAGTGCTAACTACATAACGAGCTAGATGGTTCCTCTCATTTGTGACCCCTGATCGAGTGTGAAGCACTGCTGCATGATGCACAAGGCCGAGCTACAAGGTACGGATGTGTTGGCATCAGATCCATTTTGTGCCCTGTATTTTGTCACACTTACAGCAGTAAGAAGGATCAGGTCGAATCCTGTTGGAGCTGCTCGTTGTTTTATTCTAGCAAGGCTCAGTGCCGTCCGCTTGTACTACACCTTTGCTGTCACCCCATTATAATCTGACTGTGGACACAAGTGTCTGTGAAATAAATGAGAACGGAATGACGTACGATCAAGCTGATCGCTGCTCCAACACAGCGAACGGAAGGCTGTCAAACGCCACCCAGCCTTGGCCCTGTCCCCTGGAGCCAGACAAGCCCAGCACCCAGGCAAACGCCCCAAAGATACCCAGGGCTGGGCCGACACGGGCTGCTTATCTGGGTCACTCCCACGGTAAGGGGCTGCTGCAGCCTATTAGACTTTCAAATGAATGCAGCTGTTCCTATAGGAGGAGCGGGTCTCATTAAAACGCTTCCTTAGGCAGTCTGACTGCATTGTTCACCGACAGACTCCGACTGCGAGCCAGGCAGAACGGCACGGCCTGCCCGCTGCTCTGTGTGCCCGTCTGGGTGGCCGAGCTCCAGCACACAGTCCCGTCCCCTCTACCTGAGACTGCAGCAGCCCTAAACCACCTCCATATCTTCCATAAATCCTGAATAACCGACAATGACAAAATCAGGTCAAATTATGTTCCAAACTGCTTTAAACTGGGGGTGTAGTCACTACACTCAGTACACCGCATTCTGCCTGCTTTCTTAAAATAAAGACACTCAGTCAGCAAGCAAGCATCTCAAACGGAGCTGCAGGACTGGAGAAAGGCTGATACAGGATAACGCTGTGTCTGTTCTGAAAGGCGCTCCGCCGCGCCGCAGGGAGAGGACGTGGTCAGGAGCGCCCCCGCTCCGGTCTGACCCCTGGGGCACAGATCACCAGGCGACTGGCCTGAATTGTGTTCATATTTTCAAACATCACTTGTCCAGTGCGAATAAACAAGCAGGAGTAAATGCTCGGCATAGGAAACACTACTAAGGAGGAGCCCTTCTCATTTCTCTCCAGTTGCTCATGAAAGCAGAGCAAATGACTGAATTCTGTCTCCTCCAGCAACACGTCTATATAGCTGTTAAACACTGAGACATGCCTGGCCAGAGCAGGGCGTGGAGGCTGTGGGATCGAGGGAACAACATGTCAGCTACGGCGCCTACCCAGCTCACAGCCCGCCTTCAGAACTTCCTGCTTCCTGAAGAGAGCCCGCCCCCAGGCAGGCATCCCAACTTTGAAAAATTGATTGCGGGGGGTTCGTCTCTCAGCGGGGTCGTCCCCCTTGAACAAAAACACAGCTATATAATTTAATAATTTGCTGATAGATACTATTATATATATGCAGTACACTATAGATACTATAACTCCCCAGTCCAGTTTAATAATCTTTTTTCTTTACAAACGTTCGTTTGTAAAGAGATGCGGCTTGTTCAGCGGATTGGAGCAGATTTTCAGAGGGCTCAAGGTCACAGCAGTCTGTATCAATGAATTATGTGATTTTGCAAGACATCCGATTCACAAGAGTTTCGTGTGCGAGCTGACCTCTGAATTCTGTCTTTATGTGACACAGTGCTGAATGCCCTTCCCACGTCACTCTTGGAATTTGGTAACAAATATTTATTGTTTTATAACAATATTGCACTGATCATGCTCCGTGAGACCTGACCAAGCTAATAACTAGCAGCTCCGTTATCTAACAGCTCGCTAAACTCACCTCGACACGTCTTTTGCAATCATTTCAACCACCGCCGGCTATGGTAAAATCGCTGTTGCAGACGGTGCAGCGAGCTCATGTAACACTGTGTTTTACAGGTATAAGGCAAGGGGAAACCTTCGTGTGGTCTGGTGAAAAATGGGTTTTGTATTTTTTCGTCTTTGGTTGCTCCACCATGTCGTTGTGTCACACGAGCGTGCAGACAGAGACGTCCCGTACAGCGAACTGCGGTCCGGGAATGGTTCCCCCCCGTGAAAAAAAATCGTGAATATATCATGAAATAAATCGCTGATGATTTTTCGGACCGGGGGGGTTGCCGACAGAAAAATTTGGGAGCGGGGGTCGGTTTCCGGGAGATTAGGGATCACTGGCGGGAGTCAGGGAGGAGACGCTAAATTTCTGGGAGATCGGGATGTCTGCCCAGGTAACGGTGGAACACCACTGCCTGAATCCAGGAGAATGCTGGGAGTGGATTAAATCCTTCAAATCTTTCCACCCCTCAGAGAACTGAATGTTTGCATCACCACCCTGTCTAGGCTGTGTCTGCCTCTGGATCTGACCCGCGATTGGAGTAACACGCCTGTGGTTTTCTCTGCACTCTTAGTCTCCTGACAGTTTCTAATCCCTGCTGCTGTCAGTACAGCGCTGTGGACTGGCCCCGTCTTCAGCAGGTCTGGGACATGAAACAGGGGCTACAGCTGATTGCTGAGCTAACCTCACACCTGAGGACAGGCCAGCACAGCACAGGAACACCGAGAAGCCAAACAGCTCTCTTCTCCGTCTTCCCGGAGAGCTCACAGGGCATGCCAGGTGGCATGGCTTTGAACCCGGAGCGACGGGGTTCCCCTGTGCGGAACGGCAGCTCTAGACTCGGAGGCCATGAGGAGAGAGCTCACAGACATTCACAGACGCCATCTGCTCTGTACAAGGCTCACCCTTGCTCCCTGTACGGCAATGTACTTTGAAAAAAGCCCTGCTCAGGATAAATATGCCATAAATCTCAGGAGCCCTGGCTAATTAAGGTTTGTATAACGAATCAATAGTGGGCTGCCACTCATTATCTTGACAAAACAGCCTGGAGGGCCGAGCGCAGGGCAGCTCTGTGCTAGGGAGTGAGGGAGTGCTGGCAGGGTAATGAGTTCCTGTGGGTGTCTGAGTGGTGCCAGGCAGCACTGGAGCAGCCTGTGCTGGTGCTGCTGCCCTGTCCAGCGCCCCCTGCTCCGGGCATGGCCAGCTGGCAGTGTGCGGCTGTACTCCGGCAGCAGGGCCCTCGCTCGCCATGCTCCACATGCAGCGAGCAGCACGGGCAGAAGGCAGTCAGACCACTTCCACTGGGCCAGCGGGGCAGCAGCGGGTCAGCAGGGCACTGAGAGGCCCCAGGATCCCTGCGCAGGGCTGGAGACTGGAGGCGCTTCCTGGCGGCTGTCTGGACCAGAACGATGGGATTCTGGAATGGACTGGCTATGGCGGAGCTGAACAAGCAGGACATTTGGAGCGATTCCTGTGTTCTGTTATTCTGACAGCCCCTACCTGTGCCGTCTTTCCCCCTGGCTGCCTGCACAGAGAAAGGCACTGCCTGTGCATGCACACTCCTGCAGCTGTGCAGAACAATAACCCATCGGCAATAAAAGCCACTTCCAAGCCTGATTGCTTTAGATCTCCAGTGTCATGTGTTCTCATGAAACCATTTGAATTCACTACGAGCTGCTCCCCCTCATCCCCCCCTCTCCCAGGTTAATTCTCTATATTAAGTTATCAATCTCGCTGACAGACTCTGCAAGGGAACCATTGCCATAATTTAAATCTATAGTACTTTTGCAGATCCGGCCTTACAAATTCCGGAGAAAGAACAGACATCAGTGAGGGATAGTCTAGGCGTTGCACAACACCAACAGGCCTTTCCCACAACTCACCCCAGGATAGGGAGCCTCCACTGGGACACCCAGGAATAATAAGGCCCCAGAGAGGTCTCCCAGGCTGGACGATGGTGAGTTTGTCAGCAAGGCTCTTAGAATCTACGTCAAAAGGCAAGGAAAGCCAGTCTAGGAGAGCAATAGCAGCTAATAATGTGAATTTATGGTGGTGGCTGTGTGTGTCTGTGTGCCTGCCCTCGGGGAGCTCATTAAGATGGTGTCAGGGAGGCGCGTACAATTAGAGAGATACAGAGCGAGAAAGAAGCAGGATCGAGATGCTTGGAGAAGAGGAGGGGGTGACTCATCTGTAAACTGGCAGGGGACTTCACAGCAGCTGGCAGCTTGCCACCCTGTACCCCAGCTGGCAGGGGTGAGTAGAGTTTGGAGATTCTGTGCAGAAAGGGCAGATTGTGAACAGATCAATGGTCAATATGGCCTTTTCAAAGATCTGACATGTGGTCCTATTCTGATTTTCTTGGAAAGGAAATGTTAAAAGTTTAAAGAATGCAAATTGTACCAGAAACAAAAGTTTTTCTTAGATGATACTTTCAAGACTATCAAAGCCTATGCATCTCTTTATTTGCGCTGTCCCTGGTCATACAGTGTGTTTCTGGCTGCTGAAGCGCCAATGAACCAGCAAGACAGTCAGACGGGTGTTTAAATCAGAAACATTTTCATTTCCTTTCCTTGCACTGTGCCTTGATGAAAGATCCAAATCAAATCTTTATTCTGGCATTCTGAAGATCTCTCCTCTCTGTTCAAATTCAAATGTTTTAATATTTTATTAAGAACTAAACAACCCAGCATTAAAACAAACTAGAGATTCTGTTCCAACGCCTGGTGTGAAAGAGGTGAGGAGCAAAGGGGACACTGTCACCGGTTCAGGGGCGCTGTGTGGACACGGCCCCGTCAGGGGACTCACTGGAGCCTGTGGGCCCGGCAGTCCTGGACAGGACCAGCTGTTGATGCCCTAACCCAGCCAAGACAAAGTGGCCACAAAGTGGAACTGAGCAGGCGGGATTCAAGACCTAGAGCAGCAGTGTGTATCCCAGGAATGCAGTGCTTTGAATTGACCAGACAGGAGGAACTCGAAACCAACGGCAGCCTTTGCTGCTCGGAATTGTGGGAAATGTACTTATTAGAGCTGCGCCGCCTGACTTCTCTCTAATTCACAGCAGCTGGATCAGTCGCTGGGGGCACTCATTTTGCAATGTGGGCCTGTGAGAAGTAAACAAATCGCTTATTATAATAAGGATGAATGTGATTATTGCTTCTGAGCTTTATAGGACTCTTGCACGGGGCTTGTATACACCTCCTGCTCATTTTCCCATAATTCAATCCCACAGCACTGGTTGTTAGCAGTGGAGGAGACACACACCCCAGTGTGTTTGACTGCTCTCAACCTCTGCAGAACTAGGGCTGCGATCCAGGAAAGGATGCCAGTGGGAGTCCAGTTCAGTGTTGAAATGGGAGCAGATCCCCCAGGCTCAGAGACAGCATGACAAGAGTTAAATATTCCAGTCCTCTCCAATGCACTTCTGTCCCTCTGGCATTACTAAGATGGGAACAGAGTTGGTGTCACACTGCATTATCCCTTCACCTCTGGAGCCTATAAGTATACTGAGATATCCCAAAATTGTTTGGTGGTGCTGTGGTTCGTCAAATACATATATTGAGTCTATGAACTGAAAGCCCAGTGCTGATGCAGAGCTTGACAGCCTGTGGGACTCGCCCAGCGCTGCACACTGAACATTTCCTAATGCTGGACCTCCAGAGTCCCCTGCATCACCACTGAGCCAAGAAGGTTAATACAGCATCGGTATATCCCAGCTTCCTGCACGCTGTTTCGATGCAGACAGGCCATCAGCCCTTTTGTAAAGAGCTGATCTTGCAGTCTATTGATCACCAGAGCACTTATGAACACTCAGGCACACATTTCCTGTCACCAGTGCTTGGTACTGACAAGCTTGTCATGGAGCAGAGGGCATCCTTGAGATCTGCAGGACAGTCCAAGGCTGTTAGGCTCATCCCTGCAGGGACGGTCTTGTCTGGATCTGCAGGAAGTCACAGAATTAGTTTCACCATCTCCAGACCTTCAGAAAAGTTAAAACTAAAACCCGCAGAATTTTTGCTTCAGCTAGACAGCTGTAGCCATGGACTAATCATCGCTCACAGACAGACCGGCCTGTCATCATGGTCAGGCACACAACTAATCTCGGCTATCATGAACTTCTGAGCTCACTTGGCAGTTCTACGTACATGTATTATTTTCCACATTCCTGTGCGCTGTAGTTTAATGATATGTTAGATGCAGTGTTGCGCTGTAAATAAATGTGTATGAACACCTACATATTTACACAGTGGTAGCAGTTGCCGAGTGAATTGCAGGGTGATGTGCAGATGTCTAATTGACTGACCCAGCCTGATTAGAACAACAGACAGTCTCTGTGTACGATGGCCAGGATAGTGCCTGATCTGCACCCACATAGCTGCCCATCTGAGCCCAGTCCAGGCCAAGTGGAAGTCAGCTGAGTGTGAAGGACGAGCTCTGCTCAGACTCCCAGTTCTGCTCTGTTTACCTGCCTGTACCCTGGAGCCTTTCCAAGAATCATGGGAATTTTATTCAAGCATGGATCTGCTGCCTCCCTGCCCAACTCACACCATCACAC
This sequence comes from Lepisosteus platostomus, assembly GCF_059453375.1. NCBI lineage: Eukaryota > Metazoa > Chordata > Actinopteri > Semionotiformes > Lepisosteidae > Lepisosteus > Lepisosteus platostomus. The sequence goes on from NC_142613.1 coordinate 459,333, forward strand.
CTTCTCTCTCCTGTTACTCAGGGATATTTTTAATGCTCTTGCTAGAAAGCAAAGACCTCCCATCAGCCATTTCTGGACCCTGACTCTGAGTTTGATCAATTCAGGACTGTGTGACCCCCTGCCCATTTCAGTGGGAGACATGACAGCAACATGGGCAGTCCTGGCAGGGGACAGTGGCCCCTCTGCTGAATAGAGAAAAAATCAGCAAAAAATAAGAAAAACTTATTTACTTAAGGAAATAATGATCACTCCCTCTTCTTCATTTTGTCTCTGGAATGTCATTCCAGTGTTTCATGAGAAACACACCAAAATCTGTTTTACAAAGCATTTTTAAATAATCATATATAAGCATTAATCATAACTATTACCCATTTAGTAGATGCTTTTTTGTACAGTGACTTCTAAAGAGACGTGGGTGAGCGATGTGTCAAACACAGCTTCTGCAGAGTCTTTGACAGCAGGACCACAATTTGACATCTTGCACAATGAACAGAGCTCCAGGAGCTCTGGAAACACACCAGGAGTCAGGAGAGCTGGAGCTCCAGGAGGTCTGGAAACACACCAGGAGTCAGGAGAGCTGGAGCTCCAGGAGGTCTGCAGACACACCAGGAGTCAGGAGAGCTGGAGCTCCAGGAGGTCTGCAGACACACCAGGAGTCAGGAGAGCTGGAGCTCCAGGAGGTCTGCAGACACACCAGGAGTCAGGAGAGCTGGAGCTCCAGGAGGTCTGCAGACACACCAGGAGTCAGGAGAGCTGGAGGTCCAGGAGGTCTGGAGACACACGAGGAGTCAGGAACAGATCTGGAGCTCCAGGAGGTCTGGAGACACACGAGGAGTCAGTAGCAGATCTCCACTGTGAGTAACATATTCCATTCAGTTTCCCAGTGATTTTTTGTTCTGGATCCACAAAATTAAATATTGTTTCATATAAGAGTGCCTCTCTATTTCTCTTTCATCCAGCGCAGCCTCCCTGTGCTGAGTTTCCTGTGTTTACCAGGTTCTGGCCAATTGCCAAAACAGAACATTCCAGAACGTCCCCCATTGTAGAGACAATGAGCAGCAAGGCAGTACACAGAGCACGGTGATGGGGAAACACACTACAGTCTGTTAAAACTGTTGTACAAAAACATGATCTATCCATCTCGCCTTCAGAGGTATATAAGCAAGTTGTGTCACCCTTATTGTCCAACTGCTGAGAGGATTGAGAAGCCTCCTGTTGTCTGTAACATTTCATGTGTTTTCTGCACACCAATGAAATTATTATTACTATTATTTTTACCTGAACACCCTGGCATTCACATACACAGAGCTGACACTGATCACCTGAACTCCTGAACTCACCCTCCTGAACACACACAGCACTGGCACTGATCACCTGAACTCCTGAATTCACCCTCCTGAACTCACCCTGGTACTCACACACACAGTGCTGGCACTGATCACCTGAACTCACCCTGATGCTCTCTCACACACAGTAGTGCATGATCGTGTGTGTGTAAGTTGTGTGAGTGAGTACATGCGCATTTGCCTTCTGATCTGAAGTAGGTCAGCTCTGGTCCTCAGAGACTGGGATTGCGGATGAGCGTCATATAACAGGAATTACAGCTGCTGTCGACCTAAATCTCTCCCATCTGACCCTCTCACACGCTCTCTCAAACACACACACATGCTGCTGATGTTTGGCCAGATGCTCCCTGTCCATGGCTTCTCTGAGTTTGCCTTCTAGCTCTTTCTCTCTAATAATTCACTGTTTCTTTCCTTTCACTTGACTTCCCTCTCTCAGTCTCTATCTCTGTCTTCTCTCTCTCTTCATCTCTCAGGCTCTGTGTCTCCCTCTCTCCTCTCTGCTTGTTCTTTTCCTGGTATCCGTTGATCTCTTCTTTCAATGTCACTCTGTCTCTTCTCCTCTCCTGCTATCTCATCCCAACCCCCGCCTCTCCCGTCGCTATCCTGCCCCATATTCCCCTCTCTGTGACGGCGTCTCTCTGTTCTCACACTCCACCTCTCCTCTCTCAGTCTCCTCTCGCTCCCCGAGTCTCTTCGTCTCCCCTGTGTCTTCACTCAGCTCTTTCGCTTCTCTCCTCCTCTCCTCCTCTCGCATCGGGGCAGAAGAATGGTCACAAGCACCGGGAGGCCCTTCAGCTCCCCCAGCAGCCCGTGACAGTCACACAGAGATCACGTCTGGAAGAATCCAGGTATTGGCTTCAATAACATGGCTGGGCTGCTACAACACCTCCTCACAGGATCACTGAAAATTCAGCATTTAAAAGAACGTCGTTTCTCCAAGCACTTCTTCCTGTCAGCCTTTCTTCTTCTGTCTTTGACTCGCTCTGTAAATCCTTCTTCCACCGTTGTCTTCCTCTCCCCTCTATCGTCTCTCTCTGCAGCTCCCTGTCTCTCGCTGTCTTTGTCCTTCCTCTCCCTCCTCCTCTGCCTCTGTTTGCTCCGCGGGTCTACTGGCCAGACAAGCGGGAGTCAGGAAAGAAAATGAGCTGGAAGTGATTAGCAGATCTCTATAGTCAACAGATTAGGCCATTAGTCTGAGAACAGAGGCAGTGTTTAACACAGCCTGCGAGCTGCCTCTGTCCTTTAATGAGAGATCATCTCTCCTTGGACCCTGGAGCACACAGAAGTCATCTACAGGGATAACCACTGTCAGATCTCACAGGCTTCAGCCACCTCCAGGGTGGCCAGTGAATTGTGACTGGGCCCTGCCTGCTGGATTCACTTACACAGTGCCTGCTGCTCGCCTGCCACACACAGCCAGAGACTTCGGAATGAAAAACAGCGCTTACAGATGCTGACAAGGAGAAGCTTCTTGCACTACTCACAGTGCCCTGATACAAGGCTCTGTAGAAGGGTACAGGGTTTAGTGGGCTCAGCTACAGGACCTGCACTGAAACTCATAAACCTCACAGGAGCCTAACCCCCTCAGGCTGAGCCTGCAGCCTGGTCAATAAGGCACTCAGTCATGGACCAGCCAGAGACACTTGAAATACAAGTACACACTACAGACATGTTTATGGAAAAACCATCTTAATAAGTGACTGGGGCTTGCTGTTGTGGGTGTTTCTTTCTGATTACATGACTCCCTTTAAGAGTGACTCACTTTGTTGACCATATACAATTTCTTGCATTAGGAATTCGTCTTTTCGCATACCCCAGCTTGCACTCCATGAGACAGACAGATACAAACAGGGAGAGAAGCTGGGGGTCAGAGCGCAGGGTCAGCCATTGTACGGCGCCCCTGGAGCAGCTGGGGTTAAGGGCCTTGCTCAGGGGCCCAGCGGAGTAGGATTCCTCTGCCGGCCACGGGATACAAACCGGAAACCTTCCAGCCGCAGGCGCAGATCCTGAGCCCCAGAGCCACCTCACCGCCCCATTTAACCTTACTTTTGGGGTAATTTGTTTGCACAGAAGATCGCAGGGACAGTTACAATTGAGAGGAGCCATTCGGATCACCTGACCTGTTTTCAAGCTAATTGACTCAGGGATTTCATCCAGCTGTTTCTTGACAGAAGCCAGATTATTGGAAAAATTGCATACACTCCCTCGACCCTTTGTGCAGAAAAGTGCCTGCCGTTCTTGGTTTTACATGCATTTCTACGTAAAAGGGGCTTGTTTGATCATTCAAAACAAAAATAATAACTTTGTCTGACCGTGATGGAGCCTATTCACTGGACTGGGAGTTCTGGAGATTTTCCGCAGGTGTTTGTAAGACATTGAGCAACAGCATGATCAGAGGGCGATCATCTGCTGCTGCAGAAGAGTAGAGAACCTGGCTTGTGAGCAGGAGTCCTGAAATACTCGCAGACTGAGTCCCAAGCCGGGAGAGAAGTGAGCAAATTCTCCCGCTCGTGTCCACTTCGACGCCTGTCACACTCCTGCTGAGACACAGCTCCGGACAGGAGCACAGGCTGACTCCTTGCTATCGCCAGGTGGCTCTGATCCTCAGGGATGGGCTTTCTCTACGCTGGGGAAATCTATCCCAGTGACTACACTGGGTGCATGTGCCACAGCCTGCCCTGCTGAGAACAGCAGGGGCCCCGGAGGAGGCTAATCAGAACAGCAGCTCCCACCGGCAGGCTGGGAGCAGAGCCAGCCAGCTCCTCCCTGGCCTCCAGGGACACATTTCTACAGTAAGGACGAGTAATCCAGTTAAACGCTCACAGGCTCACAAGATCACAGGTGGTCTGACTCCCCTCATGAGCACTGTCCTGTGGTCCTGTCCCAGCGCGAGTGTCCAGCTGTTCCTGTTCTGTACAGCTGGAGCACATCTGCAGCCACACTGTGCTCGAGCTCCGCGGAGAAGAGTTTGAAAAACAGGGATGAGCTTCTTCCAGGAGACCGAATGCTTAACTGCTGCTGAGCAATTACGCAGAGGAAGACAAAGAGTGAGGGAGAGAGACAGAACGCCAGGGGAGAGGGAGCAGTTTCAAACAAGGTGGGAGAGACGGCAGAGGAACGGGGATGGAGAGACGGGGGAGGGGTGGGGGGCAGGGGAGGGAAAGATGATGAGAAGTGTGAGGGAGAGAGTTTAAATATTCACAGTGAGAGAGACTTCTGAAGTGCTTTCCCTGGAGAATGGCATAATTGATGGATTCTACTTGTAGCTGCCAAAATTACCATCTCCCTTCAAGCAGGAGTTATGATCAACTGCGATTTTCCCTGTTATTGCGTTTCTTACTCATCGCAAATCAGATCCTGTGAGCGGGGCTGCTCTGTCTGATCCGGCTCCGGCCTGGTGAGCAGGGAAGTGCTGATGTCAGTTCTCCCCTCTGCACGTGTTACAACCCACCGGTAGCACTGAGGACCGGAGGCACATGTTCAACCTGCTAAAGGCAGAATGAGCTGTCTTTCCTCTACTGTGCTTTTCAGTCCATAATGTGTTTTTTTTTGCGTTCTAATCAATGTTAGAGAAAAAGATCTAATCCTACTCAGTGCACAGAGGGGAAGAGAATCCTGTCTAATCTTCCTCTCTGGAAAGCACGCAGCTTGATCCAACTCAGGCTGTACCAGAGAAGCTCCAGTCCTGACCAGCGCTGACGCACACAGCCTTCCTCCTGCTGCCTGTCTGAGCGCACACTTCCTCATCAGTGCCCTACCGCAGACAAGCAGGAAGGCAGGAGCTCTCAAATGGCAAATAAGACATTTTAAAGAATAAAGCTAGCGTGGATCGAATCGCAATAATGAATGAATGGGGTTCCCAAACCAACAGATTACAAAACCAGCCACAAACTATGTATCCCACTCTAGTCAGTCAAATGCTATTTCAACATAGACCTGTGCTGTGAGGCCTGGCTCTTGGCCTGTGTGGGCACTCGTGTAGCGCCCTGACTACACCCTAGCACCCTGACTGAGACTAAGTCAAAACATTAGTCTCAGCGGTGCTTCATACAGACACAGAACAATAAAAGAGAACACAAGGTAAACCAAGCAGGGTATGGCCTCTGTTAGTGCCAGCCAGGATCTTCCTGCCAGTCCGCCAGGACTCCCCAGCGCTGCTGCTGTGATCACGCCCCCTAGTGAGCGCAGGCTGTTCCACGCTGCTTCCCTGTATATTCAGTAAGGCGCAATCTATAACGCTCTCTTTTCTAAAACACTCAAGTCTTGATTTAAATACTTGAAGCCATATGGCGCTTATGAGCTTAATTTACATTCTTGATTTATAGCCCTGTTTCCTGGATGATTGCACTGTGGTCCTGTACTTTAACAGTGCCCCCTGCTGGCCCAGCTGTGTAAGGACCACTGAGCCGGTGCTCAGCAAGAAACCTGAAGAAAAGGAGTTTGACTTAATCACTTTGTTTACTGACTCATCTTGCTCAACAAGTTCATGGTCTTGCTTTTCAAGAAAACTCAACAAAGTGAAATAAAACCAGAAAACTATGTCAGAGTTCAATAATGCTCCCACAGTTTCATGTGTGCACGCCAATGTCCATCACTGGCTCATGGGACTCAGTGTGTTTGCCTGACTAGGGGTCTTGCCTTTGTCTTGCTGCCTTGAGGGATTTACATGAAAGGCACTATATTCTATATCCACACATTTCATGATACAGGTAACATAATAAGACAGCTAACTTTATGAGCACCCTCTATATAAATATAAAATATTCTTTAGATCATTTAGGAGCGCCACTAGAGTCTGTCAGGCTACGCCTGTGCTGTGGTAGAATCTCCCAGTGCTCGGGAAGATGGGCTGAGTGGCTGCTGTCCTTGTACGGCTCTTATCAAAATTCCTCTTTAACAGATCTCTCACACTGCTCCTTCTGCCTGCTGCCAAACAAAACCTTCCTCCCCATCCTCCCAACTTCCATCCCACTGCTCTTCCCTCTGCTTCCCTTTGTGAGCAGCCCCGTGCCCGGCCTATAAATAAACCTGCTGGCTATTTCCAGCGCTCCGCAGGGACGCAGGCGTGAGAGCGAGGGAGGAGGAGGCTGGTGCCCGGCCCGGGGCTGCCGAGGAGAGCACAGCGCAGTGGGGAGGGTCTCCGGGACGGAGGGACAGAGGCGGGGAGGGACCTGTTGCGCTGAGAGATCCAGCAGCCTGTTCCCCCTGCAGAGAGGGAGGGGGTGGGAGCTGATCAGAGCTCTGGGCTAACGCGCATGAGCGGGCACAGCCATCCGGGACCACTCCCTGGGCCAGCTGCAGAATTTAAAGCATCCCAGACCGCTCTCCAGAGCACTGACACCGAGCGCCAGCCAGAGTCTGCGGGCAGGGGGGGCAGGGCAGACGTCTTTATTTATTCATGCCTTCAGATTGCAGCCGTGTTTATGTGGCTGAATAATTGATGCCGGAGCCGGCTCTATGTGCATGAAAGTGGTCGGTCTTTTGCCAGGTCAAGCAGACAGGAGAGCCTGAGAGGCCCTGGCAGCATGTGACTGAGAGCCAGACAAGCTCAGGACGAGCCCTACGGCCTGGGCCCAGCCTCGTCAGGCTCTGATCCAGTGCTGGGAGGCCCTTTCTTCAGGTGGCACAGACTGGCCACCTTGGACTTACTGGCACCACATGTCCTAGAGCAGATCTGTCTTCCTCAGGGGAAGCTCTGGCTGATAATATACAAGCGACAGTCATGAAGGCATCAGGGGTGCAGGACAGTGAACCTTTCAGATGTGCAGCACATTGAGAAGTACAAAACTGACTGATGGTGCAGGTTAAATGTGGTTGTAAGGCTGTGCAACAAGTACATGTGAGAAATGAAGCAGGATCCCAGATTGCCATGTTTCTATGAGCTTTTGCCAGGAGTGTCTTAAGCCTAGAGGGCGTCCTCAGCTCTTGTGTGTGATTTCTGTCTTCCAGGCCCTGGACGTGGCTCTGAGATCTGCTCCCTCCTTCCTCCAGTGTCTAGTCCCCACCAGGGCCCAGCTGCTGGGGATCTAACCACAGCTCCACTGTCTGTCCTGCTCCTGCACCGGCCGCACTGCTGCTGCACACAACACACAACACACAACACACACTGCTACACAACCAGTCCAGAGAGGCCGGTGGAGATCAGCGGCTGAGAAGGCAGGATGGGTTACTGGTAGCTGGAAACATTTTTCCCTATCAGATGAAGATGTATAATAATCACATTATTTTGTACAGTACCTTCAAAAGCAACCACCTCAAAGTGCTTTTTATACATTTCCATCCATATCAGTAAAGGCACAATAAGAGCCTAATAAACTGGCCAGTCTGTCAGGATGCTCAACATTAAATTAACGGCAACTGGCATGAAACATCAGTGAATTATTGCGGAGTTAATTACTGCTGGCTGGAAGAGACTTCAGTACGTTTCCGGCACACAGCAGCCTCATAAATATACATACCTCCCTCACCACACTCTGCACACCGCAGTGTGGAGCTATATTTATAGTGGGTTCCTATAGGAATAGATGGAGTCTATATATATATGAACTTCAGAAGTCTCTCACAAGCTTGCCTACTTGTGCTGCCCCCACTCCTTGCATAACGTGGAGCACTGGTGTGGCTGTGAGGAGCTGGCACCCTCTCCTGGAGGCCCTCAGCACCCTGGGGCCTGAGCCCTGAGCCCCAGGCAGGGCCATCCTCAGGGTCCCCCCTCTGCTAGCCTGCACTATAGCGCCTCCTGCTGGAGGTCTGACTGCGCTGCGCCCCAGGGCCCTGGGTCAGCAGTGACTGCGTGAGAGAGGGGCTGCAGCTGAGCTGCACCTGGGGCTCCTCTGTGCAGCACATTCGTGGGGCTCTCGGAGAGCACCCACAGTCCCCCCTCGGAAATATTCACACACAGGGCTCCTGAAGAACACGTGTGTGTTTTCCACGCTTTGTAAACATCTTCCAGTGAGTGGACACAGCAGCACAGCTGTGACGAAGAACAGCTACAATCAGCCAGGGTCTGAAACACACAGGACTTGGTCCAGACTAAGTGTTCTGTTCTGAACTGTTCCCATACGGACCTGCTGTAGCTGGTACTGCAGAAACCTGGGTCAGGTCCTTTCCTGACAGACCCGCTGTAGAGACTTGCGTTGGTCCCTGTCCTGACAAACCCCCTATAGAGACCTGGGTCAGAACCGGTCCTGACAGAACTGCTGTAGAGACACGGGTCGGCCACAGTCCTGACTGAACTGCTGGTGCTGTAGAGAATCGGGTCAGAACCGGTCCCGATGGGTCTGTCGGACAGAAAGCGATGCCCCAGCTCTCACTATGTCAGCTCAGCCCAAACACCAACACAGAGGTCAGCCATGCCGGACAACCCTACAGCAGTCGGGTCCTAATATAAAGGCAATACCCCCCCTCAGTCAGTCAGCTACTGACAGGGGCTTGTGCAGAGCTCAGGGGCAATATGATCAGGGGCTTGTGCAGAGCTCAGGGGCAATATGATCAGGGGCTTGTGCAGAGCTCAGGGGCAGTACGATCAGGGGGTACAGAGCTCAGGGGCAGTACGATCAGGGGCTTGTGCAGTGCAGGGGCAGTACGATCAGGGGGTTCAGAGTGCAGGGGCAGTACGATCAGGGGGTTTAGAGTGCAGGGGCAGTACGATCAGGGGGTTGTGCAGTGCAGGGGCAGTACGATCAGGGGGTTCAGAGTGCAGGGGCAGTACGATCAGGGGCTTGTGCAGAGCTCAGGGGCAATATGATCAGGGGGTACAGAGTGTAGGGGCAGTACGATCAGGGGGTACAGAGTGCAGGGGCAGTACGATCAGGGGCTTGTGCAGTGCAGGGGCAGTACGATCAGGGGGTACAGAGTGCAGGGGCAATATGATCAGGGGCTTGTGCAGCACGCAGGGGCAGTACGATCAGGGGGTACAGAGTGCAGGGGCAGTACGATCAGGGGGTTCAGAGTGCAGGGGCAGTACGATCAGGGGGTACAGAGTGCAGGGGCAGTACGATCAGGGGCTTGTGCAGTGTAGGGGCAGTACGATCAGGGGGTACAGAGTGCAGGGGCAGTACGATCAGGTGCTTGTGCAGTGTAGGGGCAGTATGATCAGGGGGTACAGAGTGCAGGGGCAGTACGATCAGGGGGTACAGAGTGCAGGGGCAGTACGATCAGGGGGTTGTGCAGTGTAGGGGCAGTACGATCTGGGGGTACAGAGCGCAGGGGCAGTACGATCAGGGGGTACAGAGTGCAGGGGCAGTACGATCAGGGGCTTGTGCAGTGTAGGGGCAGTACGATCAGGGGGTACAGAGTGCAGGGGCAGTACGATCAGGGGCTTGTGCAGTGTAGGGGCAGTACGATCAGGGGGTACAGAGTGCAGGGGCATTATGATCAGGGGCTTGTGCAGTGCAGGGGCAGTACGATCAGGGGGTACAGAGTGCAGGGGCAGTACAATCAGCGGCTTGTGCAGTGCAGGGGCAATATGATCAGGGGCTTGTGCAGTGCAGGGGCAATATGATCAGGGGGTACAGAGTGCAGGGGCAGTACGATCAGGGGGTACAGAATGCAGGGACAATATGATCAGGGGCTTGTGCAGTGTAGGGGCAGTACGATCTGGGGGTACAGAGCGCAGGGGCAGTACGATCAGGGGGTACAGAGTGCAGGGGCAGTACGATCAGGGGCTTGTGCAGAGTGCAGGGGCAGTACGATCAGGGGCTTGTGCAGAGTGCAGGGGCAATATGATCAGGGGGTACAGAGTGCAGGGGCAGTACGATCAGGGGGTACAGAGTGCAGGGGCAGTACGATCAGGGGCTTGTGCAGAGTGCAGGGGCAGTACGATCAGGGGGTTGTGCAGAGTGTAGGGGCAGTACGATCAGGGGGTTGTGCAGTGTAGGGGCAGTACGATCTGGGGGTACAGAGCGCAGGGGCAGTACGATTAGCTGTGGCAGGAGCTGTCTCTGTTCAGCTGCCGCAGGTTAGTGGAGTGTCAGGAGGAGTAATGGCAAAGCTCGCAGGCAGAGGACAATAGTAGTAGGATGAGTTACAGTGCAGGGAATTTGTGTTTCTGATCATTCTCATAATTAGAAATGCTAAAAATTATCATTTAAAAAAAAAATCCTGAGCACGTGGTTCCTGACAATAATTCCTAATACATTTTAGCCTGACAAAGACGCACCTAATGCGATTAACACACTTGCTAAAATGCTTTGCCAAGGTTCTGTTGCCTTTTTTGTTTGTGTCTTTCTGACGGCTGTCACGGTTGTTAAGCCCGTTTGCAGGGAAGTGTTCGTGTGGAGAAGTGGCTGGAAACTGCTGACTCTCCCGGTGTGGGCCCTGGGCTCATGACCAGGCCCGCCCGCGACCCCCGCTTCCCCCAGCACAATACTCCAGCAATTTTTTACTGAAAACTCCAAAAAGAAAATGAAAACATAATCATACGACTTTAGAGAAATAGCAGGACTGGTGCAAATAAATTAAATGTGTAACACCTTTGAATAAAAATACTACAGGTGTAAATGGTTCAGAAATACATAGTATATTGTAGTTTATAGGTTCTATAGTTACATGTAGTAGGCAGAAATAATGAGGAAACAGAGCTGTCAGTGCCAGTGTTGTGCAGGCGCTGTAGATAGGCACATTAATATTTACAATGAACCCTGGTGAGAACAGTACTGACTGGTAGTTCATAATCTTCACAAGCAAGGCAACACCTGAAGCTGAGCGGAGCTGCTCCAGTACAGACAGACTGACTGCACGCCTGACAGACGACCATTGCAATAAAGGGCAGATTACAGCAGCCTGCCTAGTGCGAGAGTAAGGCGAAGCTACGCACTTCCATTTGTTAAATTCCAATGAACATGTCGCATTTCCTTGCTGATATACACTGGAGAGCGACAGACAGAGGGGTAGCTGACAGATTTCCTTTTGATTATTTGACTCAAAAGTCGACGTGTTAACAGCAGCAGGATCTACACGGATTCAACCCCCACGATCACGCCGCTCCTACTAACAGCAATTGATTGAACTGACATGAATCGGTTCTTCATCACATGTGACAGAGCGCCTTAAAGAACGAAGGGAAAGCAATTATTATTTTTAAAAATAGTCCCCAAAGCATCCACAATTAACACAGCAACCCTCTTCCGTGCTTAAACAAGAGGCAGGAAGAGTGACAGATTCGTTTAAACAAAAACGCCTCTCTTCACACCTCGCAATTAAAAACCTCTCGGATCTGAGCAGCAACTTACTTTGAAGTCTGTCGGCGCTGGAGAAGCTGGAGCTGCTGTTCCGACCCCACGCGATCCTGTCACAAGCCCTCCCGAGTGACGACTGGGACACGCGTCGAGCAGGACCCACCTGGTCCAGCCTGGGCGTCCTGCGGTCGGCCAGGTGAGCAGAGAGTGGGGGACAGCGGCGGGCGGCGGGCGGCGGTATCCTGGTCTCTGGCAGCGCCAGAGAGTGCTACATCGCAGCTCTGACCAAGAGAGTCGAGCGCCCACAGCGAGAGAGAGATAGACACGATACATCCCTCTCTCTCCGTGCAACCGCGACACCCCCTTCTCCCTCTCCCTCCCTCCCGCCCGACAGCGAGTTAATCTCTGAGCTCCCACTTAAATTGCAGCCACTCGCTCAAATCCCTCTCCTGAGGAGGGCTCGACCGCCGCGCTCTCGCTTCTTCCTCCCCTCCCGGCTCTCCCTCGCTCGGTGCCGGTGTCGGTGTCGGTCCCGGGTTCGGGTCTGGTGGGAGGACCAGAGCTGTGCGGTGATTGACAGCTCCGGGATGAGTGTTTATCGCGTTTATCGATGTGGCGATGCGGAAGGTGAAGCGCGCGGTGCTGGTCTGCTGGCGCGCCCGTACGGTCCACTCAGTCCAGCGCGCTCGCACACATACAGTAGGTAATAATAATAATAAAGCCATCATAAGCTTCGGAAGACCACCGTTTAGTCAATATCTAAACTTGAATAAATGACAACTAACAGACAGCCATGATGCGGAGTTCTCTTCCTACCTAACGACCAAGCTATTTGCTTATTACTGGTAGAAAATAGGACCACGTATCACGATTTATTATCAAAGAATTCACACTGACTGCAGCGCCGCTGTGTCTATTATCTTAAGCGCGACACCTCGACGCAGATCCGCACGCACAGACCACAGACCACGGACCACCGCAGCGCCGCTGCTCACTCGCTCCCCGGCCGCCGTGTCCGACAGCCGGCCCTTCCCTCACACCGGGCTGCGGAGCTGTTGTGAAACCCGGAGGTCACGCACTGTCATCGCGGGACCCTGACCTCAGAGAGACCGGACACATCTTCTCCTAGGATTAGGAACACAGGGGTCGAATGAATATTGAAAGTAAAGTTTGCTCCACAGGTGTGCAGATGTTTGGACCTCCTGCTGACATGCCTGAGCGATAAAGACCATGAAAGCCCTCTGTAAGATGAAAACACACTAAACTGGGCTCCTGAGCAATGTGAAGTCTGGGCACTGATTTGTACAGTAGGCCAGCACTCTCTCCGGCAGTGTCTCCTCTTTCTGTCCCACGGGGATAAAGTAAGGCAAACCAGACACTGGGAATACCAACACGGGTCCAGGGGGGAATGCCACAGCTGGAAGAGGGAAAGATGCTTCACGTCAGGGATCCCAAGAGAGCTGGTGTTCCTACAGGTCTTCAGTCCAGGCGGTACTGTGGAGACCCATGTAAAAGGTGTGAGAGCTGTGCCCAGCTGTTCAGGCGATGCTGCTCTGAAAGCCTGTAACACACTGGCCCTCCAGGACACCCGGATCTCTGCTCTACTGCGGCCCCCCTGAGTGGGACCTGTCATGGCCACTGAAACACGCTGCTGCTCCTATCGTATCAGGCACCCATGAGTCTGGCAAAGCTCAGCCCCTCTGGTAACCCAAGGGCTCAGTCCCAGCTCCCTCTCTGTCCTGAGTGCTACAGCCCTGGAGTCTCAGACCTCACCTGCTCACAGCTCCACCCGAGCCCCTGCTGTCCCGTCTCCTCAGGTCCGTCCCTCCCTCCTCGTGGAGAGCTGTCCAGCAGTGAGCGTGCTGCCCTGAGCCCACCTGCTGTGCTGGAGCAAGCTGAGTGCTTTCAGACAAACACTGCATACGCAAGCGGGAGAGATTAGAAAATGCTCCAATCTATTCCGTATTAAAAGGTCCCTTTTTCATCCTTGATCTTAGCTGAATACAGTACACAAGCTGTGCAATACGTACAGCACAGAGAGTGAAGACAGCTCACATGTGATTATGATTCTGTGCGAATCCTCTGACTGGGTACGGACACACTCTTCGCTGGCAGAACACAACACAACACAGAACACAACAGGCAGGGAAATTCATTTTGATCTGTCAAACACAGAAGTGTGTGGATTCCTCTAGCTGACAGCTGGAAAGGGGTAAATAGAAGTGACCAGTTCTTAGTCTCAAAGACTTGTCACCTGGATACGAGTTAGTGGAACAGTCTCCTAGTGCTGAAAACAAAAGACGCTGTGGAGTCTGCGTCTGCCATCCATTAACTCAAACTCCTGGGTGTACTGCATCCACACTGAACTTCATAGAAATTATTTATTTCTCTAACACATTGCACTTGCTCTGAAAAAGTAATGACTAATGTTTCTATTTTGTCCAAGAGCTTATGCAGCTAAATTCTGCTCCTGATTGGAGCAGCTGTTCAGATGATGTATGAGTGAAGAGAACAGAGGTTGCCATGATACAGGAATCTCATCTGAAACAACAAGACGTTGGTAGACTTGCCCATAGGAATTGCTGTGTGGCTGTTTCCTGCTCTGCTAAGGACAAGACTAAGTGACTCATGAATACATGACAAAGAAAACGTCAGATTTTGATATTGAAGTCAAGGAGAGTAGAAAAGGGGAAACCAGCGTATTTGAGAACTAATATTTTGGGTAAAAAAGTTTTGGCTCAGTTTATGTCCCCAAGAGCTGGAGCAGATTTTGAACCTCCTGACCTGCATGAAACTTGCTGGAACTCACCAGCTGTGATGTCATTTGGATGACTCCTTTTGATTATTTGACTCAAAAGCCAACGTGTTAACAGCAGCAGGATCTACACGGATTCAACCCCCACGATCACACCGCTCCTACTAACAGCAATTCATTGAACGGACATGAATCGGTTCTTCATCACATGTATCCTGTCTGTCCTCTGTCACGTCTGTCCTCTATCACAGCTGTCTGTCCTCTGTCACATCTGTCCTCTACCACAGCTGCCTGTCCTCTGACACTTCTCCCATGCAGCTTGTCTCTGTCCAGAGTGAGCTCCTGGTGCTCTTCAGACAAGCTGAGAGCTGAGCTCTGGTGGCGCGATGGCACCACAGTGCCCCCAGGCCTGAGCCAGCCCTGGCACAGCTCCGCGCCACTGTGCTCCGGCTGCACTGCTCAGCACAGGGGAGAGTTTCAGGATCGAAACAGCCAGGCGGGAGAGAGATAGGTGCTGATTAGGAACGCTGAGAGAGCGCGACAAGAACAGAGGGGTGTCGAGCAAGATGACACTGGAGTGATATAGAAAGATTAGAGTTAGAGAAACGTTGGTGGAGTGTTTTCATGTTTCAGAGACAGAAAGTAATAAGAAAAGAAAGTGAGAAGTGTGGAGCTTGTTTGATTCTTGGGGAGTTATTGACTACATCAGAAAAGAGCCAGGGGTTAGAGGTTAGGATTTAGAGGTCAGAGGTTAGGGTTCAGAGCTTAGGGGTCTCCTGCTCACAGCCAGGATCACCACCCAATGATCCACTGCACTGGTCCAACAGCTGCGTCTACATTCCACGTTCTCAGTGTGCAGTGAAACAGTGTCCCTGTGTTTCTGGGGCGTGTGGACTGCAGTTTGAGAGGAATGAAATGTGCCCTCAAGTTCCAGCCTGAGAAAGCCCAGCCGCAGAGCCAGAGGTGTGCTCTTCCCAGGTGTGCACCTCTTGTACATGTCACAGCGAAGAAGACAGAGATTTCTTTAAAGTCAGGTTTTGCTAGTGAACAAAGCAACCTTGTTAAGGGAGGTCATTCCCAGGTCTTTGGAATTAAACCATGAATGCCTGCAGTCTTCAGAGACCACGCTCCTCCACAGTGAGCTCAGCAAGGTGATCCACAGCTGCGCCACGCTGGTCTGTCTGGACTGGACGCCACATCAGTGCAGTGTTGTGGTCAGAGGTCATCTTCTGTGAGTGGAGCGGTCAGTCTGGAGATTGGAAGGGGCAGACAGGGGAGACACCCGTTTGTGAGAGGTCACTCCTGGCCAGCTGTCAGGCAGGAGACCGCTGAGAGTTCATCCAGAGAGCTTTCTTAAAACCTCACTTCCAACACCTCCCTTCTCTCCCCCCCTGAGCTTGTGTCACACGCTCACCCTGAACACGGCTGGGGTGGACAGTGGGGCTCCAGGCAGAACTGGAGGTGCCTGATTCGAGCAACACACTGTTGCGGTCACTCTTTATTCCAGCTCTGACTCCAGGCAAACTGTCCACAATTACGTTTCAAATTTACTCTGGTTAAAAAAAAAAAAGCAGCACTCATTATTATCCAAAAGACCCTCCTAGAAAAATGAATAAACTCAGCGGGAGGAAATGTATGGTCATTCCTGGCTAGAGTGTGTCTGATGGATGTCCCAGTCCTCCTGAACGCAAGAGTTCATCCTGCTCGCAGCGACGCTGGACCTGCCTCTCCCCTGCTGGAGGGATCTGATGGGTCTGGGATGCAATGTGGGGGCACACCCGCGTGTCACACCCTGCTCGGGCAGTTCTTGCTGCTTGAAGAGGTTCCTAATATTTTGGACAAAGACGCACATTCAGCCGCCTGTCTGTTCAGACTAATTGCTGCCGGTCTAGGGAGAGCTCCCGCTCCGCCTCTCGGGCTGAGCACGCTTTGTGAGCAGGAGATCTGACACAGTAGATCACGGAGGAGCAGACGGAGAGATCCGTCAGTGCTGAGGCAGAGCCGCTTTTACTCTCATTGAGCCTGCTCTGCGCAGACGTGTGCTCTGATAATGTTAAGGATTCTTTATTAGCCCTATACAATTTCGTGCATTAGGAATTCGTCTTTTCACATACCCCAGCTTTTCTCCATGGAGACACAGACACACAGACAGGGAGAGAAGCTGGGGGTCAGAGCACAGGGTCAGCCATTATACGCCACCCCTGGAGCAGTTGGGGTTAAGGGCCTTGCTCAGGGGCCCAACGGAGTAGGATTCCTCTGTCGGCCACGGGATACGAACCGGCAACCTTCCAGCCCCAGCCGCAGATCCTGAGCCCCAGAGCCACCGCTCCCCCCTGCTCGCGTGGCCAGTAGAGGTGCTGCTGCCTGGGCCTCCTCAGGCGGTGCAGAGAGCCCAGCTGTGCAGGTGCCGGGAGCGGGCAGCAGCCCGGCCCGAGAGCTCCAGCGGGGGACAGGGACACGGCTGGCCTTGGCCCCGCGGTGTGTGTGCCGTCCCTGCCTGTGTGCCGCGCGGCCCTGGGCTATTGTGGCTCCGCGCCTCCGCGCTGCCAGCCTTCTGAATGGCGCCGGCGCCGAGAGCAGCTCCGCTCTTCTAAAGGAGCAAGAACAGCTGGACCTTGAAGCTCAATACAGCCGCAGCACCAGCGACAGGGGAAAGGCATCACACACACACTCACACACACACACTCACACACACACACTCACACACACTCACACACACACACACACTCACACACACATTCCCACACACACTCACACACACACACTCACACACACTCACACACACACACTCACACACACTCACACACATTCCCACACAGGCACACACACACACACACACACACTCACACACACACACTCACACACACTCACACACACATTCCCACACACACTCACACACACACACTCACACACACTCACACACACACACTCACACACACTCACACACACATTCCCACACACACTCACACACACACACTCACACACACTCACACACACACACTCACACACACACACACACACACACTCACACACACACACTCACACACACTCACACACATTCCCACACAGGCACTCACACACACTCACACACACACACACACACACACACACATTCCCACACAGGCACTCACACACACACACACACACACACACACACACACACACACATTCCCACACAGGCACTCTCTCACACACACACACACACACACACACACACACACACACACACACACACACATTCCCACACAGGCACTCACACACACACACACACACACACACACACACTCACACACACTCACACACATTCCCACACAGGCACTCACACACACTCACACACACACACTCACACACACTCACACACACACACACACATTCCCACACAGGCACACACACACACTCACACACATGGACACACACACAGGGACACACACACGGGCACACACTCACACACATACACACACACACACACACACACACACACACACACACACACACAGGGACAGACACACTCACACACAGGCACACAAACGCACACAGACAGACACAGGAGACAAGTCACAGGGCTCAGTGGCACAAACAGGTGTCTGTGAGCTCTTCCTCCATGGTGCTGCTCACAGCCTTGTCCTCCTCCCGTCCCTCCTGGTGTGGGTGTCTACCCCTTGTCCCCCAGAGCGAGCTCCACGCTCTTGTGTTCACTGCTGGGAGAGCTCACACACGAACTCTCCACCTTCCTCTGGTCTTTACTAAAGTTCACAGTTGAGTTTCCCCCAAACTATTGACATTGTGCCTACATAGAGTGGAGAGGTAAATACAGAAATGCAACGTCTTAGTAAAATCGATCAATTTAGCTATTAAAAAATAGCAAAAGAGTCAACGCTGAAATATTGCTTTATTTTCCTTCGGTGAAATTAGGTCTGGAAGGGGACATTAAATCAGTCCAAGTTCGCCAGTATTTACTAAATCTTTCTGTCCCCACAGTATCTCATCCATAATGTCACTGCAATGTTCTCATGCTGGAGACTCTCTAAGGTGCCATTTTCTTCTTAGATTGCGCTCTTGTTGAAGAATTGCTTGCATGTGTCTTTCAACAGACATTTTAAACAAAACATTCCCAAAACTCCAAAGTGGTGTATCTATGTTTATATCTAATATCTTTAAACCTCTGTATACAGTATGTGTACTCATATACAGGGTCCCTAACCCTGTATATGAGTTAGGGACCCTGTATGAGTTAGGGACCTAGGGACCCAGGGACCCTAACCCCCTCTCTCTCCCAGTGCCTCAGCTCTAACCACTAGCCCACACTGCCTCCCTCTCTCTCCCAGTGCCTCAGCTCTAACCACTAGCCCACACTGCCTCCCTCTCTCTCTCCCAGTGCCTCAGTTCTAACCACTAGCCCACACTGCCTCCCTCTCTCTCTCCCAGTGCCTCAGTTCTAACCACTAGCCCACACTGCCTCCCTCTCTCTTTCTCCTATTCTTTCACCTCCAATCATTGGGCTACAATGTTTCCCCTCCTCCTGCTCTTTCACTCACAAGGCCGCTGTGCGTTCTGTGTGTTGAAGTATTGAAGTCATTGTTTCCGTCATGCCTTCTGTTTTTAGAACTGGCTCTCTGTACTCTGTCAGCCAGCCCCTGATCCCGAGATCCCATTGTGTTTGACTCCACACGAGCGCCAGCTGCTGCCATGCGCCCTGCTGAGGGAGGAGAGCTGACAGTGGCTGCAGAGAACGGCTCAGCTGGCTGGAGGACAGGCTCAGCAGAGCAAGTCTAGGGTCCCTCTGCGAATGTCCCCTGTGAGCCACTGCAGCAGCTTCCACGACAGGTGTCTTGAGATGAAGTCCGGGTCCTGCAAACAGATTCTGCCAGCTCTCCTTACAGCCACCAGACAACAGTTTTCCTGACCGGAGCTCTGCTGCGAGCCGGGGTTCAGAACTCCGAAGAAGGGGGCGTGCGTCTTGTGAAGCAGCTCCACCTTGTGGCTGAGTGGGGGAGTGCAGGGCCGCCCGTTTGGAGCCCAGCCCTCCAGGTGGCAGTCGAGCACTGGGCTCTTCCCATCGACAGCTCTGGGGTCTCTGCGTCTTGCTTGGGGGTTCCCCCGGAAGCCATTTCTGGGAAATTGAATGGTGTTGCAATTCAGAAGGTGAAGGGGCCTGGAGGAATTAACAGGATTTTAGACGTTGCTTCTCGAACAGTATTAAAGTCCGCGGCCGTCTGGTTGACAGTACTGATGACAGTAGCCGGAGTCGCACGCGCAGTGCTGCAGCGGGTGGCGGGCGTGTGCGCGAGCCCGGCTCTCACCCTGGCCCAGGCCGCAGCTCCGAGGCTGTTTCTGGGCTCTTGGCCCTGGCCCGGGGCCGAGGCAGACAGGCGCTAATTAAAGGCGCGCGTCAGTTCCTGCGCTGGCTTGCCAAGTGTCACATTAATAATCACGTTTGATATAAAGGGGAGCGCCGGGCTGTCACCGCTCACACACTCCCTCCGCGAGAGCGTCAGGCCCTTCACATCCACGAGGTCAAGCCAGCCTTCCCTCTGTTATTTACAGTCTTCCGTTTACTTATTTATTTGTCTATTTTTATTTTTTATTTTGTTCACAGCGGTGGGTCTGCATTCCGCATTCCCTTCCTCTGCCTTCCTCCTGTCATCGAGTGCTGCCGAGAAACACTGGCGCACTAAAGAAACAGCACTCGACCCTGACAGACCTCATTCGATATTGTGAGAAAATAAAGCAAAACCCCAGAAGATGTGAACAAAAACCCAGATGAAAGAATCATGATGCATTTCCTCTGTGAAAGGTGTCACACTGTCAAACTGAGAGCTGGGATCGGCTCTGACCCCTCTGAGCGGAGACACGGGGCTGGCAGTGCTGACTCTCAGTCCTGATCAGCCTCTGGACAGACAGCTGTGGGACGTCCCGCCTCTCTTCCTGCTGGCCAGGGTCGCCGGCCGCAGGATCAGTGTTCTCCAGAGGTCTTGCCAGTGTGATCCTAGCGCTGCAGGACATTGTGCTTTTCTTCTGGGAAATAGAGACTTAATAATCAGCTTCAGGGATGGGAAACTGTTGGCAGTGTATTGCCAGGTAAGTGATCAGTCAGCAGTGTGGACCCTCAGACTGAACCAGCAGCATTCTTAAGTTAACAAGGTTCTGTCTGAGCCACCAGACTTCCTCCACTCTGAAGCCGACTTGAAACACTGAGTCCCACAGACGGCAGTGACTTCCTTTCGCAGCTCTCAGCATGTGAGCCTGATCCCTGTGAGCAGGCGGGTCTTGTTCAGTCGGAGGGCTGGTGTGCAGGTGGGTTCTTCCTGGAACGGCTGCTGTTGTATGAATCTCTTCTTGAACGGCCATTTAGACAGAAGCTTAACTCATTTTGACAATGTCAGTTTAATTCATATAGTAAATATATTTCAATATTTTATTATCCCAAGGAGCAATACCTCTCAAACTATGAGCAAATGATAAAAAGGAAGGAAAAGTGAGATCTTGCTGTAAATCTAAGACTGCTATGTTTTTATTCGGCCTCAATATAAATGTTTCATTTAGAGAGTGAAGCAATAGCTTGTCTGAATTTAAATAGTATTATAAGACAATGCAATGCAATATATAACATAATAAGGAACAAGTGAAAGGTTTATTCCATACTGAAATGAGAAGAAAGAAAACACAACGTTTCGGCTGTGGAGTCTTCTTCAGGTGTTTCTTTCATTGAACCTTCACACCCAAAGAAGACTCCACAGCCGAAACGTTGTTTTCTTTCTTCTCTTTTCAGCAGGGAATAAACCTGTTACTTGTTCCTCTGGAATAAACCTTTACTTGTTCTTTTGCAGCCTACGCATGCTGGCGCAGTTACCCACCTGAAGTATAATAATAAGACCCCCTTGTGTTTTGTAATTATTTGTTTGCAATCTACCTGCCTTCATAAGTGTAATGGCTTGCAATTAAACCAGCTCCAGCACTTTCGGAACTCATGGGAAACCATTAACAGTGAAAGTGGATGAAATATTTTTACAGTACAAATGGGGAGTGGAATGGGTCCCATGAATTAACCCTCATCCTCACTAGGCTCAGTAAGCTCATTTGTGAATCATCAATGACTCATTCGTAGCTGCAGTTTACTTTATATTAGTTTGAAACATCAACATCTTAAGAGGAGTTTAATAAACATTTTCATTTGTGGAAACATTCAGGAAAGAACAGGCTTTGCTGCCGTTTCTGTTAAAATCGCGATGAGCGACGCTTCTCGCCAGCGGACAGCAGTTCCCCCTCCGCCAGCGCTGCTGAGCGACGCTCATTAGAAATGTGTTTTTGCCAATCACTCACCAAGCTGTCCGGCTTCAGAAGACTTCGCTGCTCACTCTGATCATTAATTAAGCTCAAACCGAGCCCCAGAACTGCTGCTGCGCCTTTCTGAAAGAGGCCTGATTTCCCCTGTATTCTGCTTGTGAAGACAGAGGCCTGACAAGCTCATCTCTCTGTAGCCCCCAAGATTCAAAGGAAACCTGACATTTCTGGCTAAATGTGCTGTTGAGAGAGTTGGTCAAGATTAAATCAGCATATAAGAAGCGGATATAAATCACCTCTGCACATGGAATGCAGACCTGGAATCGTTCTCAGTTCTGGAGACGGTGCTTTCTGAAAGGCCACTGAGGCACAGAGCTCTCTGTTCTTGCACTCTTAACAAGGGGCTGAGGATCATGGCTTGAAAAGAAAAGAGGTAAAGAGAAAAGTAAAGCAAGAGGACTTCGACAGGGCTCTGTGGAGTCCCTGTGACACACTGTGCTCTGGGCTCAACCAGCTGGGCTCCACAGTGCTGTCTAGAGCCCCTGATTAGGTCCAGTTAGACTCAACTCTTCAGCAGGAGCGAATTCTTTAAGAAGTGTTGCTCTTTATAAAGGCAAAAGTGTTTATGTTTCTGCTGCCTCGTTTGACTGAAATATATAGCTAGGAATGTTCTCACACATCAGGACTGCTGTTTCTGAGATGAGCCCAAATGCCTGTCCGTCCACAATGCTCAGCTGCTGCAAAGCTTAGGACTGAAATATTTCTCTACCTCTTTCCAGATCTTGTGCTTGTTACCCACTCGCCCAGCGCCGGGTCGATCTGGAGACAGCGCAGCTACACGATCATCTGAGCAGCAGAGTGGGGCTGTAAAAGCGATGATTTCCAGCAGGAAGCAGCAACAGCTTCCTGGACCTCTGAGCAGGCGTTATTTCTTAGTCACAGTGCAGTGGATTGGGGCTCTCTAGCCTCAGAGCATTTCCAATGTAATTCAATAACGTTATTGCATTTGCCCTGTGACCATACTGACCGCAGATCTGTTTTTCTCCTCATGTAATCTAATCTATGGAACAGGAGGCCAACCTTGCATCTGTCACCCAGATAAGCTCTTTAAACCACTGATTCTGAATGTACAGAAAACCCTGTTTGCTTTCGATGAGCTGTGCACACCAAGCAGACACAGCTTGTGCAGAGCAGTGCTGACTGCAGCTTAGCCACTCAATGCAGGATGGCCCATTCGTGACAGTCCGCAGGTGGCCAGATGTCCAACCACACGCTGCTCCTCCACCTGACTCGCCTGCACCTCCAGGATGAGGATGAGTGTTGTTTTAGAGAGAGAGGAGGATGATGAAGGAGTGTTGTTTTAGAGAGAGAGGAGGATGATGAAGGAGTGTTGTTCTGGAGAGAGAGGAGGATGATGAAGGAGTGTTGTTCTGGAGAGAGAAGGATGAGGAAGGAGTGTTGTTCTGGAGAGAGAGGATGATGATGAAGGAGTGTTGTTCTGGAGAGAGAGGAGGATGATGAAGGAGTGTTACTCTGGAGAGAGACGAGGATGAGGAAGGAGTGTTGTTCTGGAGAGACGAGGATAAGAGAGGAGTGTTTTTCTGGAGAGAGAGGATGATAATGAAGGAGTGTTGTTCTGGAGAGAGAGGAGGAGGATGAAGGAGTGTTGTTTAGGAGAGAGAGGAGGGTGAGGAAGAGGAGCTTTTGTATGGAGGCTGAGGGGTGGAGAGGTGTCAGTAGTGAGGATGAGACTCCCGCAGCGGTGAGCAGTGAATACAGGGCCTGGATTCGGACAAGAGCGACAGCTGTTGAACTAGCGAGTGTGTGGGCAGCACAAGGCCCTCTCTACCAGCCTGCTGCCTCTCGAGCCCAGAGCCACTCCAGGAGGAGGCTGCCTGATGCCATTCCGAGAGCTCCCTGCAGGGGGCAGGAGCAGAGCTGCTTCAGCACCCTGACTCTGACAGCACAGCGCCCCCAGGCCCTGCAGCGGCTCCGGCCTGGACGGGCTGGGTGCTGAGGAGACCGGCCTTCGTTCTGCTGGCCGGCTGTGCACACTTGGAGGGGAACAGCGCCACGTCTCTGAGTGTGGGAGGGGTCCGACCTCTCAGTGTTCTAGCACTCACCTGAGCTGGGGCGCTATGCTGACCAGGGGGATCAGGCCACCTCTCACTCGCCTTCACCAGCAAGAAGGCTGTCACATTTCCTGCAGAGTGAGCGAAGCCTTGGTAGTATAGGCTTTGTGAAGCCAATAAAGCAGAATTCAGTGGGAACTGGACAAGTTTGGACATGACATCTGTTAAACATCCTGCTAGCGAGAGCTGTCTGAGAGACTAACTGCACACGACTGTTAGTTCAGGAGCCTTTGGGCTGCCTGGGGGCAGGGGCAGGGGCAGGGAGGACTGTGAGTGGCCACTGGGACTGTCCTTTGTGAGTGTCCTACCTGGGTCTTTCGGCACACCGCGGCCCACGTGAGACAGGAGACCTCAGCAGGACACCCAGGGGCAAGCGCCTCAGTTTGCAATCGCAAGGAAGAGAGACGCTGGTCAGCTGTTTAAAGAGAAGTGTTTGTGTGGAGTTGTAATACGTTCATGTGCTTGAACCAGAGCAGGAAGAGGCAGGGAGCTCTGAACTGCGCGCTGGACGAGCCGCGGTGTCCAGCGGAGCTGTGTCCTCCCTCTCCGTCCCTGAGGGCTTCACAGCGGCAGAGCCAGGGAGCAAGGACGCCAGCGCACACTGGTCTCTGTGCCTTCGAGAGCTGACTGCGTCACGTGGGACTGGAGCACACAGAGCGATCTCACCCACAACACTTACAACCCAGCTACTCTGGTGCAATTTGAGCAATCATTTACATTAACAACATTCTCAATTGACTGCTGTTCGTTAATGGGCTGGCATGGTGTGGAATTTTAATTAGTTTGCCTTCTGACTGCCCACAGCGTCCAGCGCTCTGTGCTGCAGACTGCAAAGCTGTGGTAGAAGCAGGCAGCTTTAATTTCACTCTGGCAGTCCAATTCTCTTGTACAAGGACACCCCTACTAATAAACACATGAGATCCTTCAAATAAGCCCCATCTCATCCTGGCTGAGAATCCAAAACTTCTCTTCACAGTTGATAATCTGCTATATATTTGTTAACAGCATTGAGAGGTTAAACTTAGTGAGGCACCGTTGGACTAAAATATGCAGATCACTTCATTCTTGAGTCTGAAAACAGCCTTTTCTAGCCTTGCACTGGGACTGGTCCCAATCTGAGGGCTTCGGACCCTGATGTCGTAGGGGTGTGTAGCTGTATTTCTGTGCACTGTGGTGGGTGGCTGGTCTCTCTTACAAGCAGAGTTTCGGGAAAGCAGATGAGCATGGTATAACAGTAATGAATCCTTTGATCTCTTCATCCAGAGCCTGCCTGAGCTGAGCTCCTGTCTGCTTCCTCTTGCCGTCCTGACCCCACCTGGGGTGGGAGCTCGGCCTGAACAGCCTTACACAGACAGAAAATGATGGAGAAAATGTTAGTCTAACCTGGGACAGGATTGAGGCATGAATAGATTGCGATAGAGATGGCTCTTCACTGGCAGAACGAGGTATCAGTGATGAAAGCTGAACGCAGTGATGTGTGCCTGGAAAAACCCATTTGGTCCTGCGTGTGGAATATTGGGACAATCAGACAGAGGCAGCTGCACTGATCAGCCGTTAAAGAAACATTATACAGTAGCAATTCCGGCCTGTCGGGATCTCTGCTGTCTGCTGGACTGATTGACTGAAAACAATGTCAGAGCACCACTGGCAGAGCCAAGCACATCACGCAGCTCAATTCCAGGCGCTGGAGAGAGGAAGCAGGAGTAAGTAGCCAGAATCATGCCCGTCGCTCTCATTAACCTCTGGTGCACTGCAGCCAATTCACACTGTCTGAACGCTTTGTTAGCAGCAAGGATGAGTGTCCCCTGCAGAGGTACAATCAGCTGAGACACATCTAGAAAATGCGCCGGTGTCCTCGAGGGAGGGGCTGTGGGTGAGACATGTTCAGGGGCCACAAAGAAAAGGGAAGACAAGTGAGAAAGGAATGAAAAGCTTCAGTGTGTGAGAATGAGGCCATGAATGGGGGTGTGAGGGTGAGGGGAGTCTCTGTGTGTCTGAGAGTGTTAGTGGCACAGGGAACTGGAACACAGCGAGGAAGGAAAAGCCAAGCATTTATCCATCAGCTCACTGGAAAAGTGGAAAAGTGCCTCAGCCAATTTTGAAAATTAACAAAACGGCTAACTGAGCTGCCTTGAGGTTTAAAACTCACAGCGGAACAGATGAGGCCTGTGCTCACAGCATATTTCATCAGCACAGCTCATCTGCCTGGGTCCTCCTTGCTACCTGGATACTCGTTAGGGAGAGCAGCACAGCTCTCGGCATGAGTGTGTCTGTGTGTGATTGCTTGTGAGTGCAGTCTTGAGGCTTCAGCAATCATTTCTATTTGCTTTGCCACTGGAATTGACTGTTTGCACCAGCGTGACTGTTTGCACACATCAAGCTCCCTGGGCTGAGGAAAGCAGCCTAATTCCTTCTTCTGAGCACCAAGAGCACTGTGGATGCAGCTGTTAGTAAATCAATTACTATCTAGGCTTTAGTCCCTTTTCAGAATCACGCAAAATTTTCTTTCTTGGATTAAAAAACAGTGGCAGTCAGAAATGCTCTTTCAACAAACAGTTGGATGAGATCCTTGATCATTTAGCTGCTAACAATCACAGGGGCTGGATGGGCCAAATAGCTCCTCTTGTTCGTATCCCTTTGATGTCACTGTTTCTCTTCCCTTCTATTCCTCTTCCTCTGCTCATTTTCTTCTGTTTTTTCCCCTCTCTCTGTTTTAATAACTAGGAGGCTGCAGACATTTATCTTGCTGGCAAAAGGGAGGTCAGAATAACTGGAGAGCATGGACCATTAAAAACTAACAAATTAACCTCCACATGAAAAATAATTTCAGCGGGTTACTACAGCATCTCAGCCGCATAACGTGCTTTATAATTGACTACAGAATACACCAGGTGCATGTTTATGGGAAGCTGTGGGACTACAGCAGCTTAGATTTAAGTGGTATGTCACTCAGTACAGGAAGCTGTAGGTTCGATTCTCAGGTGAGACACTGCTGTTGTAGTCTTGAGCAAGTGGCCTCACCCAAACTGTTCTAAAAAATACCCAGCAGAATGAATGGGTGCAGGTGTGCAGGTCGAGTAGGATTAAAGCGTCCGGCCAAATGAATAAATATAGTTGTTTGTCAAGAGAGGAGCAGAACACACGACTCAGATTCCTGAGGAAAGACAAGTTCCTTATGGAAGCAGCAGGAGAGCAACAGGTACTTAACTGGAGATAACTCTCCAGGGACCTGGGGTCCTCCTGCACTAAAAGAAGCAAGATGTTATTCACAGGGCCATTAGGAGTCCCAGGAGACTGCTGATCCAAAAACTGAGCCAGGAAATCATCAAAATCAATCGAAACAGGCCCGACCGCTGCTGCAGGCTATGGATGAACTCACGCACGTCAGACCCCGGGGAATAATCAAGACGGGTTTAGAGAAGGTAGATCTTGCGTAACTAAGTTGTTGCTTGAACAGGAAACAAAATCACATGACGTAGTTATGGCATATACGATTTTCAAAAGGTCGTGGAGATGCAAGAACTCACAGCACAGTTCTGCGAAGGTTTGAGATAAGTTCTACTTCTTGAATAAAAACGCCATTTCTGGAGGACACTGAAGACACACGCAAGGTGTCTCGCTCATGGGAGCATCACTTTTCTGAATTCCAACAGTGTTACAGGGTGTTTGTATAGCTTTATATACAGCTGGGGTCGCCCTCTGTGTTTCCCATGAAAGAGTGTTTAATGAATGACCACTGGATATGTATCAGAACTGTAGAAACAACTTCCACACACAGCACAGCGACTATTCCCAGCCTTTCAGTTATTTCAGCAGGTGTCTGTTTAAGATGCACTCAAGCCTGGTCAGAGGAATGACCCCAGACCAGGGTCAGATTTGTACATGGCTTTGATAAAGGAATTCTCAAACCGCAGGCAGTGGACTTGGATTAAGAACTGGTTAATGGACCAGTAGCCAACAGGCTACAGACAAGGGGTAAATCATCCATCTGAGGCGAAGTAATTAACAGAGTGCCTCATGAATCTCTGCTAGGACCACTGCTCCTCTCTATTTCCATTGTTGATCTAGATTCTGCTACAGTTAGTTTACTTGTCAAATTCACAGATGATACCAAACTAGGAGGATTAGCACACACTGTCAAAGCATCAAAGGGAACTGAAAAGCAGAGAGCTAATCTGGCAGACGGCATCTAATTTGGACAAGTATAGAGCATCACTTGTATGGAGCACCAAAAACTACAAACAGAAAATGGGAAAGATAGATCGCAGGTGGGCTGGCACAGTGGTCAGCATAGTTGCCTTACAGTGCTAGGGCCCTGGGTTCAGTTCCTGGGCAGCTGTCTGTGTGGAGTTTGTATGTTCTCTCTGTGTTTGTGTGGGTCTTCTCTGGGTGTTCCAGTTTCCTCCCACAGTCCAACAGTGGTTGATAATTAGCATCTGAATGAACCAGCCCTGGGGTGGGTGTGTGTCTGTGTGATCCCTGGGATAAATGCCAGCTCTCCTGTGATCCTGAACTGGATAATGTGGTTTGAAAAGGCATGGCTGTCTCCTTATGAGAAAGACGGAGGTGTGTATGTTGGTAAATCATTTTCATCTTCACTGTTTTCCCAGGATGTGTCCTTTGCCGACACTATGAAATCAGCCTGCTTCCAAACTACGAGAGGCAATCAGGAGAGGACAGGGACCCCCTCCACTTGCACCGTGGGTTGGGATAAACCACATTACACAGGAGTCAAAATTAAACTGCGCTGCCTGCGGCAGTCATGTTGCTGTTGGAACAAAAATGTGAAACAAATTATCTTCATGACATAGCCTTAACGCCAGGACAGATTATATTCTCCACAACAAAAGAGCGAACAGCTGAACGTTTCTTTTTCTCTGGAGAAGCAGCTAAACCTCTAGACTCCTGACTAGGGTAGGATTTACAGGTTCAAATCCTTCACAGTGTTTCTGTGCCTTTGAGAGAGGTCCTGCAGCCCCACTTACTCAGGGCGTATGAATAAACAGAAACTAAAACTCATCTGGGGAACAAGGGGGACCTGAAGCCTCTGGGCGAAGCGGCAGGCGAGTGAACAGAGAGGGCACAGTGGAAAGACGTGCTCAGCATTACCGGCTGCTAAGGAGGCGGTCTGAGGAAAATATTCTCACGAGTTTCATTTACTAAACCCAGAAGAAAGTTTAGGAACACTGCAGGCTGAAGTGTGCGTCTGCAAGAGCTGCATCACGTGCGTGTTGACTGCTGCCCTGTGTCTGTACCTGTACCTGGACCTGGACAGCAGGTTAAATCAGGTTTAAATGACTCTGCTAGAAGGGGTCTGGCTCATCCAAAAAAGGACACAGAACAATCTTCAGTATCACAGTAAAATATGATGATTATGTTTCAATTTATTGAGCGAATTTAATCAGACGAAAACTGTGTTTGATTTGTTTGTGTTGTTGTTCATGTCACACTGTGCTTGAGCAGGGACTGTCCAGTCTGTGGTCAGGACAATCGCACAGGTGCAGTAGTGCAGGTGTTGGTTCCTGACAAGCTCTGTGCTGCTGGGAAACAGGTCTTTCTGAGGCGCCAAATGGAGCTGCGAGCAGAACGTAGGCAGAAGCTCAGCCATTGTTCTTCCTGCTCCCAGCTCCAGGCTCTTCAGCAGACTGCGGCGGTTCAAAGGGGCTTATGTAATATTTATCACTGGCGTGCGTGCGCATGAGTGCCTGACCGCTGTGTCTGTACCCTGTGTGTGTTCGTTAGAGCGCTGTGTATCTGTGTATCTGTACCCTGTGTGTGTTCGTTAGAGCGCTGTGTATCTGTACCCTGAGTGTGTGTGTCTGTACACTGAGTGTGTGTGTCTGTACACTGAGTGTGTGTGTGTCTGTACCCTGTGTGTGTTCATTAGAGCACTGTGTATCTGTGTATCTGTACCCTGAGTGTGTGTGTCTGTACCCTGAGTGTGTGTGTGTCTGTACCCTGTGTGTGTTCATTAGAGCACTGTGTATCTGTGTATCTGTACCCTGAGTGTGTGTGTCTGTACCCTGTGTGTGTTCGTTAGAGCACTGTGTATCTGTGTATCTGTACCCTGAGTGTGTGTGTCTGTACCCTGAGTGTCTCTGTGTCAGTGCCCTGTGTGTGTGTGTCTGTACCCTGAGTTTGTGTGTGTCTGTACCCTGAGTGTGTGTGTCTGTACCCTGAGTGTGTGTGTGTCTGTACCCTGAGTGTGTGTGTCTGTACCCTGAGTGTGTGTGTGTCTGTACCCTGAGTGTGTGTGTCTGTACCCTGAGTGTGTGTGTGTCTGTACCCTGAGTGTCTCTGTGTCAGTGCCCTGAGTGTGTGTGTGTCTGTACCCTGAGTGTGTGTGTCTGTACCCTGTGTGTGTTTGTTAGAGCGCTGTGTATCTGTGTATCTTTACCTTGAGTGTGTGTCTGTATCCTGAGTGTGTGTGTGTCAGTGCGCTGTGTGTGTGTGTGTCTGTACCCTGAGTGTGTGTGTGTCTGTACCCTGAGTGTGTGTGTGTCTGTACCCTGAATGTGTCTGTGTCAGTGCCCTGTGTGTGTCAGTGCTGTCTGTTTCAGTACTCCGTGTGTGTGTGTCAGTGCTGTGTGTGAGAGAGTGCTGTGTGTGTGTGTGTGTCAGTACTCTGTGTGTGTGTCAGTGCTGAGTTTGTGTGTGTGTGTGTGTGTGTGTGTCAGTGCTGTGTGTGTGTGTGAACTCTTCACAGACTTCTCAGCTTTGCTTTGTTTGCTTGTTTATTTTTACAGTTGCAGCTGTTCGCTTTGGTAACACCAGTGTCACAGCAGCACATTTCAAGAAGCACAGCGCTGTTTTGGGTGCTGGTATTATCAGACAATACAATACTGTTATTTGCTCCGGAAATAATGTAAAAGATGCCTTTCTGACTCTTGCTACTGAATTTAATCCAGAGGTTAAAAGAAAATCAACAGACCTTAGTGGGATTTCTTCAAATGAAAGGAAATGACTCTGAATTCCAGAATGATAGAAACTGAGGCTACTACCACCCCCTCTCTAACCCACACTACAACACTCCACTCCCACATTCCTGCAGTCCACACACCTAACAATCACACCATTCTCCCAGGTGAACTGTGCACGACAGGTGAGCGAATCCAACAAGCAGAGCTTGAGGCCGACTCTATAGCGGCCTCTTGTGGCAGTTCAGTTGTCACTGCAGCCCTCAACCAGACAATCGGGGACTATTTTCAAACACTGGAGATGTTCTAACTCCTTTTAGAAAACCAAAAGTACAGTAATTTACATACTCTCCGATTTGAGAACTATGACATAGTTCTTGGAAATTCATTTCTGATGCAATCTGAATACTTAAAACCTGCCTGGGAGCAATATGCAGGCAGAACTCATTAATGGCTGCAGGATCTGCACCTGTGAGACCCAGCTCTCCAGGTGTCCTGAGGCTCAGGAGTGGAAGAAAGTGTGAGGAGTGGGACTGCGGTCCTGCGCAGTGAACTGTGCAGGTCAGCAACCTCACAGAGTGAGAGTGTGTGGATTGATCTTGGGTATCAAGTTGTGATCATACCCCCGAATCCAAAGGCATAAAAGCATGTGTTGGGGGTGTATTTCTTCATTTTAACTCAGAGCCTGTTTCTGCTGTTTCGCTGCCGGTTCATGTCCTGCAGCTTCTCTGCAATCTTCTGTCTCCCACAGGCTGTAGGCTGAACCTCTCTGGGAAGATCTGCCTGTCCATCGAGGTCTGCCCTACCCTGAGTGACGCAGGAGCACTCTTATTATTTAGGGAGTCACAATAGGTTTTAGTAAATATATAACCAAAACCCCCACAAGAGAAAGATCCAAGCCTCCAAGCTTGAATTATAGAAGCGAGGAACTATCTCAGTCCCAGTGAATCTCTCACGGTATCTCATTACACTGCCGTGCCAACACAAACCCATCTCCAGAAAGAGCAGACTCGTCACATGACCCGGCCTTATATCAGTGAAGCTCTTAGTCTGCAGCTCCTGTCTTGACCTGTGTGTCATGTTTGATGTGGGGACAGTCATGGTCGCTGCCCTTGACAACTCAGCTGGCTGATTGCAGGCAGCGTTGCCAGTGTTTCTCTGGGACCGACAGCCTGATCACTCAGCAGAGACGAGTGTCCACTCAGCCCGTCTGCTGGACAGTAGTGCTGCCAGTCCACTCCCCCTGACAAACAGGCCCAGAGGTGACCCACCTGATGCTGAGGAGCCTTGGTGTTCTTAATTCAGATGGATCACATCCTTAAATTATTCCCTTAATTAATGATTCCTACACATGGGGACAACTAGTGAGACACAGATCACAGCTTCCCCAGATTTAAGCTAAAAATAATCTAAAATGACCTAAATTTTGTAACATCAATAAAGTAAATAAAATTACCTATACTTTTTTTAGCTTCGCATAAAGAGCACCAAGTTCTAAATAGAGGGTAATTTATCTGCTGTCTCATGTAACCGTGTCTCATTCATCTTTCCAGAGACAAGCACTTTGCAGAAGCAGCACTAATTTATCTTCTGTGTTCTTAAAATACTAGGCAGGACTGCCCTAGTTAGTGGTCTTGTACTGCTAAGAGATCTTCCTCTCTGTGCTTCATACATCTCCAAGTCAGCCAATGCGATATAATTATTTACTGGCTGCAGGATCACTTGCATTCAGACAGGAGGCGCTGAAACACTTTCCCCACAAGTCAAGTCACTTTATTAACCCCCAGAACGCCATCAGGCTGTTTTTGCTCTTTTTTGGATGGCGGCTATGGTGACTTTATAGTCATCAGGTATTACCCCTGTCCTGAGAGAGTTCTGGAGGAGCTTATGAATAGCATCTATCTTGTTCATTAAATACTGTACAAATGCCAATTAACCTTCAGGAGCTAAACATTTGTTTAAGTGCTTCTGGCACCAGTAACACTTCTGCCTTATTCCTGCTAATGCTGTTTAGTACAGATCTGTGTCTTTGCTCAGTCAGCAGCACATTGACTGTTTCCAGGTGAACACGAGTGAAATATTTATTTAGTACATCAGTCATTTCTCTTTCATTGTCAAGACATTTTCTATTAGGATCTGTGACACTTTCCTCATGCTTTATTTCTGCTCAATCTGCTGCTGAAGCATTCTCTGCTGTAGGTGTTTGGCAAACACAGCAAGAAAGCAGTTGGTAGCAAAGTGAACAATTTCTGTTTCAGCTACCAACTTTCTTGATGGTTTGTCCCAGTTTATGAGAGGAAAATTATAATCATCAATAATAACTACTTCTCCCTCTCTGCACACAGTCCGTTCATGACGTCTTTAAGTAAAGCGATATTATAATTCACATCAGACTGAGGCAGGCTATAGCTGTCAGCTGGTACTGTGCATTTTGAACATTTTTGTAAGCCTGACCCACGAAGGTACTGAAACCTTTTGATCACTCCAGGTTAGGCTCTGGCGCCTGAATACTCTTTCTGACCTGAGAGCCACTCCTGCAGCCCCTCTGGACTCTTTAGAACACTGGACGTCCACTCACATTTTCAATGAACAACAGGATTATTCCTCAGACAGCTGAGGAGCTTTCTGTGTGCTGACAGGTTGAAAGCATGACGCGATGTTTTCTTACTGGGGTCTTAAGTAGAAAGAAAAACCCGAATGATCAGATCTCGTCTTAACTGCAGTCTTAGCCAATTCCTGACACATACAGCTAGGTTTTACGATAACCTGCAACTTGACAACTCCGTGCATAATGCAGGAGTTACAGTGCAGCTCAGTGCAGTGTTGAAGCCAGTCTGTAAAGGCAGGGATCCAGAGTGCAGATCAAATGCTTTAACTTTGCTCTGAAATGCATAATTTTCAAGGGTCTTTTATAATCCACACATACAGTATCAGCCTCTTCTGTTACCATTAACATCACGTTTCAGATAGAGACACAATCGCTATTTAAACACAGAATGTAAAAAGTTAGACATGATATAAGAAAATTCTGATTGCCAGCTGTCCAAGAATGTCTCACACTCTCAATGTCTCAGTCAGTGGCAGTCCGACAACAGGTGTGCTGCTTGCTTTTACCTGCCTGCTGAAGGAGCCACACCTGACTGAGTTCTACTAAAATCCAAGGAACAGAACCTTAAAGTCAACACAGAATTTCACAGTGAGCAGAAATCATTTGCCACCTCAGCAGGGGCTGATTCAATACTGTTTCAGTGCTGTGTCTTTGTCCAGACCCTTGGTGCAGGGGTTCAAACAGATCACTAGATGCAAGATGCCATCTTTAAATTATACCTATAAATTGATGTGCAATAGTTTGTGCATGAGTTCTTGAAGGTAAAGGTAAGCTGGAAATTGAACAGTAGTTAGTGAGCACTTTAGGGTCTGGACCACTGTTTTCCAAACTCAGTTATGATAGAAGCCTGCAGCTAGAAGATTGCTGGACAAGTAAAATAGACAGAAAGCAGAGAACCTAGAATTGAGTAGATGTGTAGGAGCAGGGTCCTGGACACATGGAGTATGTGTCATCTGCCAACTCAGTCACTTAAGTAGCATCAACAACAGTCAGATCTGTGAGAGCAGGAGTGGGCGTAGGCGATGATGAGTTGATTGTTAATATTGTGTAGTTTGTTGTGAAATAACTGCAAGAATGTTATACTGTGCAGTAGAGAGGAAAAAGCTTATTTGCTGGTTTGAGTGCATTGTGAATGATGAAAAAAAGGACTGTAGGATCACTGCGACTTTCTCCATCAGTTCGGAAAAGGAGGATCTGACTGAAGAGCAGCCCTGTAAGACACAGAGCTGAGGGCAGGAAGACACCCTTATTGTCAGACAGGTCCGGTTCTGACAGCACCAGAAATGACCGGATTTATCAGACAGGCCCTGTTCTGACAGCACTAGAACTGACTGGATCTGTCAGACAGGCACAGTTCTGATAGCACCAGAACTGACCGGATCTATCAGACAGGCCCAGTTCTCACGGCACCAGAACTGACCAGATCTATCAGACAGGCCAAGTTCTGACAGCACCATAACTGACTGGGTCTGTCACACAGGCCCAGACATGGAGAGCAGAAAAGGCTGAAACAACAGGAGCTGCAACTGGAGCTTGTTTCAAGCCCGTGCTAATCTGACATCTCATTCGGTATCAACAGAATGTAAATGAGCAGAAATGAAAGCCCTACAGTAGACCTCAGCTGTCCATACGTCCAGAGATATTACAAAATCTTTGAGGGAACATCACTTCAGGCGAAAACTGCCTCTGCAGATGGTACATACTGTAAGGTTATTAATTTACTAAATACAGAGATGACAGGTTCAGGAATTCGCAAGCGAGAACATAATATAATTAATGTAAGATTGAAGGAGACATTATAACAGTAAATCTTGGAGCGCCAGCAATCAGCTTTCTTCAGTCCGCTGGTGGCATCTAGTGGCCAGAGCGTGTTACTGCATCAATTACATTTCTCAAACAACGGACACTAAACTGTGACAAGAGGCGACAGCGGAAACCGGAGCACAACCGTTGCCTGATTCTAGGTTTCCACTGAGGTCTGGAACGAAAACCATCAGAATATCATTATACAGCTATATTCATATTTAACGAGTCCCGTTTAGGCGAATCCCCAAACAATGCGCGTTCCAGTGCCCTTATCGGAGTGCGCTGATTGACTCCTGTCATGGACGGAGCAGGAAAGGCGGCGCCACAGTCTACAGCCCTCTCCTCGCAATCGAAGAGATCGGGCTACTAAAGTTGAGAAAATCTCCTCTCCAGAATGTGCAAATATCATCTCGGAGAGTAAACACCCTATTCTGGAAAGTCAACACTGTCTCCCAGAGTCACCCCTCCCACCTCCTGCAGGTTTCAGAGGTGCAGCGATGATCAGCGCGGCTCACACGCAAGAGGTCCCCGGTGTAAAACAAGTGCCCCCTCTTCTCAGGCGTTTGGCAAGCGTTCGGGTTGTTTTTATACGGCTCCTTAGTACACGGTGCGGATGCTTTGGAAAGCAGAAGGCAAAAGGGACACCTT